>NW_028164105.1:0-32500 GCF_964263955.1 Coregonus lavaretus
AGAGAGAGAGAGAGAGAGAGAGAGAGAGAGAGAGAGGCACTCACAACCAACACTTCTGAAAGACGGGATGCAAATCAACGTAAATTTTTTCTCCAAATGAATACAAATGTATACAGATTTCTCTCCTTCTATCTCTCAATTTTTTTCTAAAAACGTTGGTATTTTAAAACTGAAGCAATGCAGACAACAGCTAGGGCAAGCTGTTTAACATTTCTTAAATTCACTTGACATCCAGACCTTTCCCGACAGCCGTCTAGTCTTCTACCTTCTAGCCCACTCCTGTGCTTCTAGGAGGACCTGACATGTCAGTGCTGCATGCGTTAGGCACAATGTATGTTGGAGGCCATACTGTGAGTGTGTGTGTTTGTGCTTGTGGTGTGCATGTGCATGTGCGTAGTGTTAGACATGATGTACTGTATGTACGTTGCCATACTACTTCTTACATTAGCGTATTATATTGGCATGGGGTTTACACACAAAAAAAATGGTTCTCCAAAAAAAGAATACTGTATAGATTTGGTTCTATACAGTGCCAAATAAGGCTTGTAACCATAGAGGAACCCTTTCTGGTGCTATATAGAACCTATTTTTTCTATAAAAAACCATGCTTATAAGGTTCTAAATGGAGCCTGTATGGTGCTATAAAGAACTGTTTCCTAGGTTCTATATAGCACCAAAAAGGGTTCCGCTATCGTTACAACCCTTTGTGGTGCTGTATAGAACCCTTTTTAATGGTTATTTATAAAACCTTTATTGACGAACAATACAGGGTTCTTTTTACTGGCGAGAGAAATCCATAGGTTGTATTATTGTGTTTATTGACAAGTTGAATCAGGGGTGCTACCTCTGGAACAGCTGGGGGTCCCTGAGGAGATTTGAGAACTACTGACTGATTTAGTCAACCGTTCTCAATTGACACAAGGCCATACATGAGACGCCATCACCGGCCATAGTCATATATTTATATAACATGTAATGGCATAACACAACAGATTAGATCAACTGGAATGACACTCTGACTCACGGTTACACAAAAAGAGCTCTGCGCAAACCACGCCCCAAAATATTATAATGAGCCACTGCCTCTACGTTCTTTGAGTCATTATGATTCCACATAGAACCATCACCCTTCTCAAAGAACCCTTGAGGAACCCTATTTTCTTAGTGTGTACCACCACCCACATCACATAGCATGATACTCCACAGCTATGTCTATGACTATGGATTCGCAAAAGACAGATGGCAGGTTGACGTTTATTGGGATGAATCTTGTCCTGGAAGCAGAATTGAGCGGTTTCCGCTAGAAGCCGCAAAGTCAAAATTGGGTACATCGTAAAACATTCATGAAAACAAAAATGAGCTTTTTGGTCTTAATTTAAAGTTAGTATCAGACATTAGGGTTAGCAGTGTGGTTAAGGTTAGGGTAAGGCATTAGGGTTAGCAGTGTGGTTAAGGTTAGGGTAAGGCATTAGGGTTAGCAGTGTGGTTAAGGTTAGGGTAAGGCATTAGGGTTAGCAGTGTGGTTAAGGTTAGGGTAAGACATTAGGGTTAGCAGTGTGGTTAAGGTTAGGGTAAGGCATTAGGGTTAGCAGTGTGGTTAAGGTTAGGGTAAGGCATTAGGGTTAGCAGCGTGGTTAAGGTTAGGGTCAGACATTAGGGTTAGCAGTGTGGTTAAGATTAGGGTAAGGCATTAGGGTTAGCAGTGTGGTTAAGGTTAGGGTTAGAGGCATTAGGGTTAGCAGTGTGGTTAAGGTTAGGGTAAGGCATTAGGGTTAGCAGTGTGGTTAAGGTTAGGGTAAGACATTAGGGTTAGCAGTGTGGTTAAGGTTAGGGTAAGGCATTAGGGTTAGCAGTGTGGTTAAGGTTAGGGTAAGGCATTAGGGTTAGCAGTGTGGTTAAGGTTAGGGTCAGACATTAGGGTTAGCAGTGTGGTTAAGATTAGGGTAAGGCATTAGGGTTAGCAGTGTGGTTAAGGTTAGGGTTAGAGGCATTAGGGTTAGCAGTGTGGTTAAGGTTAGGGTTAAAGGCATTAGGGTTAGCAGTGTGGTTAAGGTTAGGGTAAGGCATTAGGGTTAGCAGTGTGGTTAAGGTTAGGGTTAGAGGCATTAGGGTTAGCAGTGTGGTTAAGGTTAGGGTAAGGCATTAGGGTTAGCAGTGTGGTTAAGGTTAGGGTTAGAGGCATTAGGGTTAGCAGTGTGGTTAAGGTTAGGGTAAGGCATTAGGGTTAGCAGTGTGGTTAAGGTTAGGGTAAGGCATTAGGGTTAGCAGTGTGATTAAGGTTAGGGTAAGGCATTAGGGTTAGCAGTGTGGTTAAGGTTAGGGTAAGGGTTAGCAGTGTGGTTAAGGTTAGGGTAAGGCATTAGGGTTAGCAGTGTGGTTAAGGTTAGGGTAAGGCATTAGGGTTAGCAGTGTGGTTAAGGTTAGGGTTAGAGGCATTAGGGTTAGCAGTGTGGTTAAAGTTAGAGTTAGGCATTAGGGTTAGCAGTGTGGTTAAGGTTAGGGTTAAGGTTAGGGTTAGGTTTAATTACTTTGTGGCTGCTGACTTCAGTACATGAGTCATCCCAATAAATGCCAACCTGCAAACAGATGACTACTTTTCCAACACACACTAGTCTCTTGACGCACAACATTGGAGTCTGCTGATTGAGTATCTCCGCTCACAATCACTATTTCAAAGATGATATGGGTTTTTTGAAAACTTTATGATAACTATATCCTAAATGAATGTCAGGAAAGCTTCAGAGCCACTGCCAGAGACATATACTGTCAATACAGTAAACACATGCATTGATAAAACACTTAGCCTAGATGATGCATACTCAGAAACACTACATTCCACCTAGCTGATGACCAGGCCACTTAGTCACGATGTGGTGTGGGTCAGGGGGAGTGTTGCAGGTCACAGCCCTGTCTAGGATGATACGGCCCTGTCACTCCTGGTGTCAGAGGGGTTACGAGAGTCAGGCCTCTAATCATTTTATTGACAAAGTGGATCTCCTTTCAAGCTTAATGGGTTACAGCTGACACACAGACACACACGAGCACGCACGCACACACACACACACACAAAAAAAGGGCTTAATGGGTTTCAGCCAACAGACCCTGTCCTCTCTCTCCTCTTCTTGCCTAATCATCCTGTTTTTCTCCCATCCCTTTCTCTCTCATCTTTTTCACACTCTATCCCTTTCTTTACCACCTCTCTCTCTCCAGTCCTCCTTTTCTTCTATCCCTTTATCTCTCATCTCCTTCCCAGCATCCTGCTTCCCTATCCCACCTCTTCCAGCAGGCAGGCAGGCAGAGCACAGCTGTTCGTCTAGCTGAGCCGTTCCACTGTGTGACTGACTGACTGACAGGGGGCTGGCTGTCACACACACACACACTACATACGCAAGGACGCACACACACAAGAAAGAGAGAGAGAGAGAGGCAGTGAAGCGGTCAGTCAGGGTAGGTGGAAAGCAGCTTCCTTTACAGCATCTATAGCCTGGTTCTTTTCTTTAAACCCAGGCTCTGTAAAACCCACCATTCATACCTCTATCCCCACCCCCTCCTTAACCTCCCTCCTCCCCTCAAACCACCCCCCCCCCCACCTCCATCCTCCCCTTAATACCAAACCCTCCCCCCCTCTACACCAAACCCTCCCTCCCTCTACCTCCCTCCTCCCCTCAATACCAAACCTTCCCCCCCCCCCCATCTCCCTCCTCCCCTCAATACCAAACCCTCCCCTCCTCTACCTCCACCTCATTTAAAAATGTTTCCTCGAGCCACTGACCCTTTCATTTGTCCCCCCTCCCCTTAACATAATTTACTCCTCCTGTGCTTCCTCGAGCTACTACCCTCCCCCCACTCCTCATCCCTTCTATTCCCCAAAGGAGGAGAGAATCTTTCCCAGAACCCCCAGAGGACACTGGTCAATACACTGCTATCCACCTCCACAGGGCTACAGCGGAGCGCTGGTGTGTGTGTAGACACCCTCGCACTGCACATCTTTCTCCTGGATTTAGTTCAGATCAGAGAGACCACATCCCAGATGGAATCCTAGTCCCTCCATAGTCCTACGGGCCCTGGTCAAAAGTAGTGCACTATATAGAGAATAGGGTGCCATTTGGGCCGTACCCAGAGGCAAGTGGTTCTCTAACTCTCCCTAACCATAAAAAGATGTGTGACTAAACGCTGAGATTAACTAGAGAATAAGACCATTGACTGACAGACAGACCGACACAGACACACACACGATAGGGATGGGTGGTATACCATATTTTACTATATACCGGTATTGATGCACGTCCGGTTTGGGTTTTTCCTTTACCTTCTATAACTGTATTTGAATGTTTGTTTTGTTAAATGTGATACGCCGTGCGTAACGTCCATTTTTATAGTTTACTTCGTTACTTGAGTCCTCTCTCCCGCTCGCTCTCTCTCTCTCTCCATGCCCCTTTCCACACAGACCTAGCCCCGCCCCCTGTCACTCAAGGAGCGCATGTGTTGTTCCTCGAGCACGAGACACTTGCGTTGAATGCGTTCAGTCTCTGCATGGTCAATGCAGCACATAATACAATGTTGATGACAACGATGCGGTTTCCACTTTGCTTCTAAATATAAATCCAATAGTGTTTTATAATTACACTATTAGTTTGTGTTTCTTACATCTGTAAACAGCTAGTTTGTCTTTTCTAAGTAAGTTGGGCCTAAATCTTGTTAGCCACTAATGCTAACTGCTAATGCTAATTGCTAAAGCTAATCGCTAGCTAGCTAATAAATGTACTGAGTCAGAGCAAACGTAACTAGATATACAGCCTGATAATACCAGTGATGGTGTAGACCTAAAGTATAAGTCAAAAGTTTGGACACACCTACTCATTCAAGGGTTTCTCTTTATTTTTACTATTTTCTACATTGTAGAATAATAGTGAAGACATCAAAACTATGAAATAACACATGGAATCATGTAGTAACCAAAAAAGTGTTACACAAATAAAAATATATTTGATATTTGATATTCTTCAAAGTAGCCACCCTTTGCCTTGATGACAGCTTTGCACACTCTTGGCATATGTGTTATTTCATAGTTTTGATGTCTTCACTATTATTCTACAATGTAGAAAATAGTAAAAATAAAGAAAAACCCATGAATGAGTAGGTGTGTCCAATCTTTTGACTGGTACTGTACATCTGCATGTTTTTTGTCCAACAGTATCTCCTAAATCAAAGAGGAATACACAAAGTAAGAATATGTTAGCTACATGAAGTAGCTAAGAGAAAGCATTTAAGATCTGGTGCAACCAATTACCTTCAGAAGTCACATAATAAGTTCAATAAAGTCCACCTGTGTGCAATCTAAGTGTCACATGATCTGTCACATGATTTCAGTATATATACACCTGTTCTGAAAGGCCCCAGAGTCTGCAACACCACTAAGCAAGGGGCACTACCAAGCAAGCGGCACCATGAAGACCAAGGAGCTCTCCAAACAGGTCAGGGAAGAAGTACAGATGAGGGTTGGGTTATAAAAAAAATCTGAAACTTTGAACATCCCACGGAGCACCATTAAATCCATTATTAAAAAATGGAAAGAATATGGCACCACAACAAACCTGCGAAGAGAGGGCCGCCTACCAAAATTCACAGACCAGGCAAGGAGGGCATTAATCAGAGAGGCAACAAAGAGACCAAAGATAACCCTGAAGGAGCTGCAAAGCTCCACAGCGGAGATTGGAGTATCTGTCCATAGGACCACTTTAAGCCGTACACTCCACAGAGCTGGGCTTTACGGAAGAGTGGCCAGAAAAAAGCCATTGCTTAAAAAATTAGCAAACACGTTTGGTGTTCGCCAAAAGCCATGTGGGAGATTCCCCAAACATATGAAAGAAGGTACTCTGGTCAGATGAGACAAAAATGTTGCTTTTTGGGCATCAAGGAAAACGCTATGTCTGGCGCAAAACCAACACCACTCATCACCCCGAGAACACCATCCCCACAGTGAAGCATGGTGGTGGCAGCATCATGCTGTGGGGATGTTTTTCATCGGCAGGGACCGGGAAACTGGTCAGAATTGAAGGAATGATGGATGACGCTAAATACAGGGACATTCTTGAGGGAAACCTGTTTCAGTCTTCCAGAGATTTGAGACTGGGACGGAGGTTCACCTTCCAGCAGGACAATGACCCTAAGCATACTGCTAAATCAACACTTGAGTGGTTTAAGGAGAAACATTGAACTGTCTTGGAATGGCCTAGTCAAAGCCCAGACCTCAATCCAATTGAGAATCTGTGGTATGATTTAAAGATTGCTGTACACCAGCAGAACCCATCCAACTTGAAGGTGCTGGAGCAGTTTTGCCTTGAAGAATGGGCAAAAATCCCAGTGGGTAGATGTGCCAAGCTTATAGAGACATACCCCAAGTGACTTGCAGCTGTAATTGCTGCAAAAGGTGGCTCTACAAAGTATTGACTTGGGGGGGGTGAATAGTTATGCACGCACAAGTTTTCTGTTTTTTTGTCTTATTTCTTGTTTGTTTTACACATAAAAATATTTTGCAAATATAAATCAAATGAGACAACCCCCCCAAAAATCTATTTTAATTCCAGGTTGTAAGCAACAAAATAGGAAAAATGCCAAGGGGGGTGAATACTTTCGCAAGCCACTGTAACTACTCCCTGGCATTTTTATTTGTTGTCGTGTCAAACACTGTATTCAAAGTGCCCACTATTATATTCTAACTATAGAATTGAATAATCAATCTATTTCCATGATTCCAACAGTTCACCCAAGTGTTCTGCTCTAAAGCACAAGTCAAATCACAATTGCAACATTTGGTTAAAATGAAGGCCGAGATTGTTTGCCCATATCGTGCAGCCCTACGTGGCAGTGTGGAAATGATCTCAAATTAGTGCAGGAAATGCTGAAAATTATGTTTGGTTGAATAGAACAGTATAAAACAAATCAGAATGGAGAAAGACCCACTGAAATTATTTAGAATGTATGCGTTGCCACCCTAGGGTCACGCACTCCTCATAAAGCACATTTTAACTGTTATTATTCAAAAACATAAAATACAGTCAAATACCGTCATACCGTCTAATTTTGTTAAAATACCATGATATGATAGTTTGGCCATATTACCCAGCCATAACGCACACACCTCTGTGGTCTCCTTCATAATGCAAAGTGCAATTTACTATAGCTGGGAAAGTAAACAAGGTGTTTAATCCCTGTAGAATAACAGATTTGTACCATCTGTTGAACACAGCTTAACACCCACACTGTGTTCAATGACCAATGTAGAGGCATTGTGGCTAAATGTATAGCGGGTCATCGGAATAAAAGACAGGAAAGAAAGATGTAAAGAAATCAAGCATTTGTAAGGAGAGAGGATTGTGCAACTTTCTTTTTCATCTGTGACATTGTGTCTGGTTCTTTAGTGGTATAAGAACAAACCCTAACATACATGTGTCTGATCAATAAGATGATGCTTGTTATCATTGGAAATCTGCCATATGCTTCTACCATCTTAAACGGGTCTGTCTTACAAAAGAGATTCTCTCTCAGTGAAACAAACCTATGTTAAGATTAATAGCTGGGCCCAGTACAGAGAGGATGTCTCTGATCTTGTTGCTCATAAATAAAAGAAAGTCAGGGGATCTTCTCTGCATCTAATATGTTGCTCCACATGAGAAATCTAAACCCTGGTCATAGATAATGGGATATGTGGGTGGAAGAACTTCCTGCATTATCATCCCCCTTTTCCCCCCACCTCCCATTAAAACTGTTTCTGTGAGTGACAAGGCATTAACACAACTTTAATTAAACTGGATCCAAGACTTTCTCCTATATCCCCAAAACAAACATGAAACAGCGCTCTGTATGTTACTTAATCGGTTGCAAAAATCTGGTAATTTTCCCAACATTCCCAGGTTTCCCACAAATCCTGGTTGGAGGATTCCCGCTTATTCCCTTTTGATTCCGAAAAATTTCCAACTAGGTTTTCTGGAAAACCAGGGAATTTTGGGATAGTTACCAGATTTTTTGCAACCATACAGCCACCCCATAGCATAATGTACAAGCTGAGTCATTATTGGTTAATTCAATAGAGGTTTTCCTACTTCCTTCCTCCTTTGAAAAATGTCAGTGCCATCTCAGATGATCAGACATATTACAGTAGGACAGTGGAGGCTGTTGAGGTGAGGACGGCTCATAATAATGTCTGGAACGGAGCGAATGGAATGGCATCAAACACATGGAACCCATGTGTTTGATGTATTTGATACCATTCCACCAATTCCGCTCCAGCCATTACCACGAGCCCGTCCTCACCAATTAAGGTGCCACCAACCTCCTGTGCAGTATATCCACTCTTGCCTTCAAGGCGAAATGCAACTGTTGTCAGAAAAGTTTCCCAGAACTCCCAGAAAGTATCAAAGAATGGCACACCACCAAAGAGTACCCTGGTGGAGGATTACATGGTGTTACTTCCTGAATAATTTCACTGACCCATGGTCAGCCTAGGAGGGGTACATAATCTGTGGTCGCCAGACCCTATCTGGACAGACAGACAGACAGACAGACAGACAGACAGACAGGCAGACAGACAGGCAGACAGACAGGCAGACAGACAGGCAGACAGAGAGCAGCTTAGTCCCACTGGACTTCAAGGCTGAACACCACCACCCAAAGAAAAACTCTTCCCTCCATGTCACGCTCCACCAAAGGCCTGAAATGTGGCCATTCTCCCTGGGAAATGAAACAGGCTCTCCTCCCCCTCTCCTCCACGACACCATGCTGCCTCACCCCCTAAGACAGTGTGAGTGTGCGTGGGTGTCAACCCCCCACTTCACTACCACAGTCACCCCGCCCCCGGCCCATGACTAAGGATGGTCAGACCAGGCGGGGAGCCATGGTGCTTCATTATGAAGGTTTGGAGGTTACCGAGGCGCCCCAATGTCAAGCCTCACCCCAGCCAAGCTCTCAGACAGATGAAGGCTGGGCAGCAATTTCCCTCCATTTCACCCTCTGCCCGAAGAAACACACAAACCGCTGGCAGGAGGAAGAACACGGTCAGGCACACACACCGCAGGCAGGAGGCCTGTCTTTGATCCTGCTGCCTCTTTCACCTGGGGGGGGGGGGGGGAAGAGAGAGAGAGAGAGAGAGAGAGAGAGAGAGAGAGAGAGAGAGAGAGAGAGAGAGAGAGAGAGAGAGAGAGAGAGAGATATGAGGTAAAGGAAGAGGAAGAGGAAGAAGAGGGTCCAGCTATATAAGACTGTCTATTCCCTGTATTATTGGCTGGGTGGAAATGTTGCCATAATTGCTTCCATCTATCCAACTGTGTAAAATCTACAGGAGTCGCTAGGGAGTAGGGACTTGGAGTGGCTAGGGAGTAGAGACTAGGAGTGGCTAGGGAGTAGGGACTAGGAGTGGCTAGGGAGTAGGGACTAGGAGTGGCTAGGGAGTAGGGACTAGGTGTGGCTAGGGAGTAGGGACTAGGAGTGGCTAGGGACTAGGAGTGGCTAGGGAGTAGGGACTAGGAGTGGCTAGGGAGTAGGGACTATGTGTGGCTAGGGAGTAGGCACTAGGAGTGGCTAGGGAGTAGGGACTAGGTGTGGCTATGGAGTAGGGACTAGCAGTGGCTAGGGAGTAGGGACTAGGAGTGGCTAGGGAGTAGGGACTAGGAGTGGCTAGGGAGTAGGGACTAGGAGTGGCTAGGGAGTAGGTACTAGGAGTGGCTAAGGAGTAGGGACTAGGCGTCGCTAGGGAGTAGGGACTAGGAGTGACTAGAGAGTAGGGACTAGGAGTGGCTAGGGAGTAGGGACTAGGAGTGGCTAGGGAGTAGGGACTAGGTGTGGCTATGGAGTAGGGACTAGGAGTGACTAGAGAGTAGGGACTAGGAGTGGCTAGGGAGTAGGGACTAGGGGTGGCTAGGGAGTAGGGACTAAGAGTGGCTAGGGAGTAGGGACTAGGAGTGGCTAGGGACTAGGGACTAGGAGTCAGGAATCATCTTAACTATCTAAAAACACCCCGGTGTCATCATTATAGCTAGCTGATCTACTGGACGCTGAATGACCGACATACCTACCCAGTCGTTAAACGTATGCATGTACCCAGTCGTTTGGTTGAGTACAAATGTATGCAACAGAATATCATGACTAGACAATTTCATTAGCACAGAATGGATATCTCTTAATAGGGTGTTCTATTTAAAAACATGGCTGATCAGTCAGACAGGTTGAGGACTGAGTCAGCCGTATCAATGGTAGCCTATTGAGTTTCCATGGTAGCCTATTGAGTTTCCATGGTAGCCTATTGAGTTTCCATGGTAGTCGATTTACTCTGTGGTTAATTGATGCATTGATTAGAGTTAGCGCCCTGGTTTAATTGGTCAATAAGCAGGAAGAAGGTAGTTGATTGATTAATTTAATTGATACAAAGGTTTGTGAGCTTGGCTCTGACTGGTTGATAGAATAGAAGCACCTAGAACCAATATAACCATTTCCAAGCCTCTCCTGATATAGGGCCTACCATTAGACACCAATAGCCAACCATTATTTAGACAACCTCAGTAAGTTTATCTGTGTAGCCGTCTCGGCTCATAAATCCAGAATGTGTTAATGCTATTGGCTGGTTCAAGGATTACCACACAAATAGAACCCAATGTGGACGGTGTTTTAAGTCTGTTTATGTTGAGTTGACAATTGGTGTTCCCCCAGGTTCTATACTTGGTCCTGTACTCTTTACTATTTGTATAAGTGAGTTCCTGCATTAATTTAAGCAGTGAGGGGAGAACTCACCCACCTCCAGATCACAGAATGGGCTACGCTACATGGCAAGATAAAAACTATCCAGTCTAATTTACAGGAATTCACTCACAGTAGTTGAAACTAATGTAATGTAGTCTCATCATTTGGCACGTTTTAAATTGAAGTGTTGCATGCATGTTGACAGCTACACTATAAGGTGTAGGGCAGGGTGATAGCTGAGGCGTTGAAAGATGTTACATTCACTCCTCATGAAAACTTTATGAAGGCTCTGTGGGTCCAGAATATGAATGTGATACACAGAGTGGATGGTGGAGTTGCAAAGAGAGTTATCCTTCACTGAATCCAACCTCTGCCAAAAGCATTCACCTCTCCATTCCCACATTCTCTCCTTTTTCTCTCTCACTGGACAAAGGGTGAGAAATGTTGCACACAGACACACGCACGCACGCACGCACGCACGCACGCACACGCACACACACACACACACACACACACACACACACACACACGTGAAGACCTGAGAGCATACACACACACAAACAAACATAAAGCCAGGGGTAAAGTACCGGTGAAAGTCATGAAGGCTGGTAGAGGAGAGGAGAGGAGAGGAGAGGAGAGGAGAGGTTATTGTCTCTCACGCTCTCTTTACAATAATACTTTTTCTAACTGCAACTCGTCTTCCCTGCTGATTGCTCTCTCGCTCTCTCTCTTCTTTATCTCTCTCTCCCTCCCTCCCTCCCTCCCTCACTGATAGAGCGGGGGATACTCCTCTAATGTCTCTGGTGTTGCTGTTTACTCCCCCAGGAACCTCTCTGCCATCTTTCACTTTAGACACAGTAAAACAGAAGAAAGCTGGTGAAATGTGCAATGATAAAACACTGAGTCATTTTACTACAGAACTATCACAGACACAGTACCACCACAGTAAGAACAGCTCTCATTCCCCTACAGTTAGAGAGAATCACTCTGGCTCCGTCCCGAATGGCACCCTATTCCCTATATTTTTAACCAGGGTTGACCAGAGCCCAGTGCACTAAATAGGGAGCGATTTGGTGTGCGGATTCTGTCTCCTCATCTATAAAACATGCAGGTAGCAGTAAACTGGCAGTTTGCTCATTTAGTAATGTCTGGGGATGTCGAGAGATCAAGTATTCACTTTGGGCCTGGCGTCTGTCTCGTTCTCTTTCACAAGACACCATCACTGGCCATAGTCATACTGTATATAGTATGTAATGGCATAACACAACACATTATATACACTGAGTGTACAAAACATTAGGAACACTTTCCTAATATTGAGTTGCACCCCCTTTTGCCCTCAGAACAGCCTTATTTAGTTGGAGAATGGACTACAAGGTGTCGAAAGCGGATGCTGGCCCATGTTGACTCCAATGCTTCCTACAGTTGTGTCAAGTTGGCTTGATGTCCTTTGGGTGGTGGACCATTCTTGATACACACGGGAAACTGTTGAGCGTGGAAAAACCCAGCAGTCTTGCAGTTATTAAAACACTCAAACTGGTGCGCCTGGCACCTACTACCATCCCCCGTTCAAAGGCACTTAAATATTTTGTCGTTCCCATTCACCGTCTGAATGGCACACACACAATCTATGTTTCAATTGTCTCAAGGCTTAAAAATCCTTCTTTAACCTGTCTCCTCCCCTTCTACACTGACTGTTGTGGATTTAACAGGTGACATCAATAAGGGATCATAGCTTTCACCTGGATTCACCTAGTCAGTCTATGTCATGGAAAGAGCAGGTGTCGCTAATGTTTTGTACACTCAGTGTAAACTGGAATGACACTCACTCACGGGTGCACAAAAAGAGCTGTGCACAAACAACAACCCAAAATATTCTGATGAGCCGCCTCCCCTACATTTGAATTATAACTAAAAGAGAAAATAACCCTTTTGTGAACTGCAAAGAACCATTGAAGGGTTCTTTGAGTCATTATGGTTCCACATAGAACCATCACCCTTCCCAAAGAACCCTTGAGAAACCCCCAAAATATGTTGTGTGTACTTCGGACATTGTAGGGTAAGATTTTAATACCCATGTTATAAACCTACAAAACACACAATATCTTCAAGTATCAGCTTGTTACTTCCTCGTTTTAGAATGCATAAACGGAAAAGGAAAGTAAAGGACAGAATGAATGGAACACACATAAAAGGTTCTTTTAAACTCTGCTCTCCTATTGTGTCTTGGAGCAATTCCAGGTACCTTGGCTTCGTCCCAAATGGCACGCTTTTTTCTATATAGTGCACTACTTTTGACCAGAGGCCCTGGTCAAAAGTAGTGCACTAAATAGTGAATAGGGTGCCGTTTGGGACGTAAATCTTATTTTAGAATAAAAAGCACAGGGCCTGTTGCCTTTTATTATGATTAATCTCCCACAGTCGCTGTCTGTCTCTGTGTGTTTCTCTCTCTCTCTACTCTAATAAAATAAAGGTTTAGATTTGTTCTTAAAGGGGTACAAAATCTTGTCAATGTAGTGGTACACTTTAAGGTAAATCCTTTGTACCTTTAGTTCTAGGCAAATAATTGTACCCCAGTTCAAACCTGAGATAGTACCTTTATTTCATAAACTCCACAGGTACAAAAGCATCCCTTTAGAACACAGTTAATTTTACCTTTAAAGTGTACCACCACAGTGACAGAGCCATGACTCACGGGTGGCCAAAAATAACTAACTGAAAGCCACGCCCCCACTAAGCCACGCCTCCAACATAATTTCCCAGTGTGCCTTGCCTTTTCGAGTGAATTGTAGAGTTACCACCCATGACTGTATTTGTTAGTGACAGAGACATGGTTGTTGAATTCGTTTATTTTCAGTCCTGTGTCCTTCACCAAGTGAGTTTCATTCATATTAAACATATCTCATAGGGACTTATTTTCCTAGTTATTCCTTAACACAGTGGACTGAAACGCATGGTTTACAGACCACATCAGGCCTGCAAGCTGTGTTGCAAAATTCCTGTAACTTTCTGGATTTCTGTCTTTTCTCCTGTTTCTAGGAATCTTCCAACTGGGATTTCTGGAAAACCTGGGAACGTTACCTGAATTTTCCAAACCTACCTGCAAGTCACGTTATCCTGGCTTGCAAAGTGATGTGTAATTCCTATTGGAAACCGGCCAGAGTTAGGATATCCAACAGTTGGAATTTTTATTCACCTGCAACCTGCATTCACAATGACTGACAAGGGTAGAAACATTGTGAGGAGACTACTTAAGGCATTTCAACTGGAACAAAAATGTCAGTAACTGGTGCAAAAAATACCTCCTGTTTGGATTAGTTTAGAAAAATGTGTTATTTGTCAAGGTGTAGAATAAAATGTATCAATCAATGTAAAAACACAGATATTAAAAACAGTCAACTTGCTGTAGAGCATGCTGGGAAATATGATGATGATGATAACTATTATGGTACAAATTTGCCTTTTAGGGTACGACCACAGTGACAAAGCCATCAGTTCATTTTAACGGCTATAGCTAGGTTTCCATCCAATTTGCGACAGATTTTCATGCGAATATGAAAAAATCTTTAAAACATTACATTTACATTTACATTTTATGATGAGCATTTTCCCTCCAGAGATCTGTTTCCATCAAATTGACTTGCTGAATGTAAAAGGCTGTGTGTGATGACATAGTGCACATAAAAAACCTTTTGCGGATTAAATTCCCATGTACCGAGAAAAAAAATTAAAAATTAATGGGTTTCCATCGCATTTTCAACTCTACTGATGGTTTTCTCACAAAAAATATTGCGTTATATAGCGAGTGTGCCCATTCTGGTATTGGCACGTGTGCTCTAGCCTCAATTATCATGTCACCAGAATAAGACCCTCGATATCTATTGTAAAGGAGCATCAAGCTCATCACCTTGCACTTTCACCACCCTGTGAAGTTCATAATCATTTATTTAATATGTAGCCTAACAAACTGCATGCTTTGCTGACGAGTCGTAGTTGGAGGACCACGCAACATGTCATTGCATGACATATTTACTTTGATATGATGGTTATTTTTTTTATATCAACAATTGCGCATAAATGCGTTTCCATCGACAATTCTCACATAATTAATTTTACAAAAAGATCCCACCTTGTCTAGCGTATTTTGTTTTGTCGACAATTGGAAAGTTTACAGAAAAATGTAAGTGAAAGAGTTAGCTTGTTACCTCCATGCTAATGTTAGCTAGCTATAGCGCATTAAGCTCACGTCTTTCCATCTAAATAATGCTAATAAAACGAACCAAATGTAAACATGTCTGCCAGCTGTTGGTAGCTAACTGCTGAAGCTGTCATTCTATAGATAGTACAAGCCTATGGGAAATAATAGTTTTGGCCGCGACAGAGGTCACTGTTACTGTATAGAGCAAGTTTTCAAGGTGTTTGTGGGGGCTGCGTGTTGTGGTAATTCGGCCATTCTGTGGCTCCGGAAGAGTTTCCTATACAGCCGCCGAGTGTGTGTTAAAATGAAATGCAACGCTTCGGCCATGGATCCGATCGCAGATCTGGGGGCATTTCGGAGAAGCCCCAGAGCCATGCTTTCTTTGGAGGCGTGGCCCAAATACAACTGGGTCTTCATTAAAGCCAATCAGAGAATACATGAATAAAGAAGTGGGCAGCCAGCCTAGTTTTAGAGCAACAGGATTTGAAAAAGGAAAACACATTTTCATAATGCTTGGAAATATGCTTGGATATCCCTATTGCATTTTCAGTCCAGACTGCCCTGCCTGTAGGTGCAGACGCAGACCAGACTGCCTTGCTATGGATGGGGAGACAGACAAGAATTTGGGGGTATTATAGGTTCTTGACACAAGATATATTAATCTATATGAGAAATGATCATGAATGAAATTGGAACATAAAAGGCATCATAATAAATGACAAATACACAACAATGAATAAAATAATGAATAAAATGATGCGTGACCAGTCCTTGACTGTTTGGGAACAGAATAGGCATAAACCATTCTGAATTAAGCTACTGGCTGCTGATCCCTCCATCATGGAACATTGACTTGAAGGGGGATTTATAAAGGTTAGCTCATGCATACTGTGTCTCTCTCTGTTTAAAAAAAATAAAATAAAAAGTTCAAGGAGTTGAACAGCCCTACAGTACATAATCATGGGTATGTGAATACACTGAACGGATATTGAGTAAAGCTGACTTTAATTAAATGGGAATTCATGTTCTAGTCATTCTATTTACAGTACCAGTCAAAAGTTTAGACACACCTATTCATTCCAGGGTTTTTCTTTATTTTTACTACTTTCTAGATTGTAGAATAATAGTGAAGACATCAAAACTCTAAAATAACACATATGGAATCATGTAGTAACCAAAAAAGTGTTAAACAAATCAAAATATATTTTATATTTGATATTCTTCAAAGTAGCCACCCTTTGCCTTGATGACAGCTTTGCACACTCTTGGCATTCTCTCAACCAGCTTCATGATGTAGTCACCTGGAATGCATTTCAATTAACAGGTGTGCCTTCTTAAAAGTTAATTTGTGGAATTTCTTTCCTTCTTAATGCGTTTGAGCCAATCAGTTATTTTGTGACAAGGTAGGGTGGTATACAGAAGATGGCCCTATTTGGTAAAAGACCAAGTCCATATTATGGCAAGAACAGCTCAAATAAGCAATGAGAAACAACAGTCCATCATTAATTTAAGACATGAAGGTCAGTCAATCCAGAACATTTTAAGAACTTTGAAGGTTTCTTCAAGTGCAGTCGCAAAAACCATCAAGCTCTATGATGAAACTGGCTCTCATGAGGACCGCCACAGGAAAGGAAGACCCAGAGTTACCTCTGCTGCAGAGGATAAGTTCATTAGAGTTAACTTCAACTCAGATTGCAGCCCAAATAAATGCTTCACAGAGTTCAAGTAACAGACACATCTCCACATCAACTGTTCAGAGGAGACTGCGTGAATCAGGCCTTCATGGTCGAATTACTGCAAAGAAACCACTACTAAAGGACACCAATAAAAAGAAGAGACTTGCCCCAAAACACACTTCCAGGCTGTGTAAGGGCTATTTGACCAAGAAGGAGAGTGATAGAGTGCTACATCAGATGACCTGGCCTCCACAATCACTCAACCTCTACCCAATTGAGATGGTTTAGGATGAGTTGGAGCAGAGTGAAGGAAAAGCAGCCAACAAGTGCTCAGTATATGTGGGAACTCCTTCAAGACTGTTGGAAAAGCATTCCTCATGAAGCTGGTTGAGAGAATGCCAAGAGTGTGCAAAGCTGTCATCAAGGCAACGGGTGGCTACTTTGAAGAATCTAAAATATATTTTGATTTGTTTGACACTTTTTTGGTTACTACATGATTCCATATGTGTTATTTCATAGTTTTGATGTCTTCACTATTATTCCTTCAATGTAGAAAATAGTAAAAATAAAGAAAAACACTTGAATGAGTAGGTGTGTCCAATCTTTTGACTGGTACTGTATATGGGTAAAATCCATTCTAACGCCATACATACCTCACTGAGAAATTAGAATGCTCTGTCTGGAAAGGGTTACAAGGGCAATCTGTGATTGCTACATACATTTTAGACTTGTCAATTTATGGTATATATATATCCATTGATTGTTGAAGAATATAACTTATAGATGCCTCAAGAGCTTACTTCAAGAGCTTAGTTCAACTGTCACACCCCATCAGAATCCAAAATATAAGCTTGTTTTATTCATTTGTTTGTAAACAATGCAATTGTAAACAAACACTGTATAGCCTCAAAACATGGTTAAATCTATCATCGTGATAGCATGGATGGTCTGTCCTTGTATCCATAGCTCTGTCAACGAATTTGAGAGTGGTTACATTTCTCCAGCCCATTCCTCAGCTGTTTACCAGAACAGTGACAAGATGGCTGCTTTGTTATTGTTCAAACTGCAAATGACCCTTTAAAGGAGCTGGTTCTATGGCTCAATAAGATACGCACTCGTCAGTTCATTAGCCTTTTTCATCAGTATGTGACCAGTCCTTGACTGTTTGGGGCCATAATAGGCATAACGAATGACGCATAAACAACAATGATAAATAAATAAGTAATATTGAGTCAAACTGAAGGGTATGAAAGGTAGCCAGATATTATCAAATGTAATTGCAGAACTCCTAATGGAGTAGAGTATTTTCTCTAGCTTGAGATGTTGCATAACTTCCTTTATGCAATGGCTAAAGTAGGAGGAAACCGATCCTTCCACTTAAATAGTATAAGACGTCTAGCTAGAAGAGTAGTAAATGCCAGCATGTTGCCCATAGAGCCGTTTAGAGGGGCCTCCTGTGGTGCCACTCCCAATAATGAAATAAAGGCAGAAGGTTCTATAGGTCTCTCCAGTATCTTAGAAAACGTCTCAAATTGATATCCAGAAATCTGTCAATTTCGGGCATGTCCAAAACATGTGCAATAAAGTAACAGGAGCCTGCTTACATCGGTCACAAATGGGATCTTTTTCTGGAATTGTCAATGGTTCTGTCAAGAGCTCTGAGCATGGTCATCACTCCACTCCAATAGTAATAGATGAGCCAACACCTCAGAGAAATAAATCATAGGCTGCTCCAACGGGCTCTGGTCAAAAGTAGTGCACTATATAGCGAACAGGGTGCTATTTGGGACACAGATTTATTCGGTGCAGTATCCTTCGGCCTGGTTATGTCGTCAATTTTACATACATTATCATTTTGTGAGGGAGGGAAAATATATAATAGAATACGTGGAATATAAAATATGCTTGTGCTGGCATATTTACAACGCACACAAAAAAATATCCACTCAAAAATGATATTTTGGTATTGTTTTCATTAGTCCACTGTTGATACAGTCCCTAAATGTTTTGCATGTCAGCAGTCAAGTATTCAAGATATAGGATTTTCAAGAACCAAATGTCACTTGCCACATCATCATGATGATGCAATTGCAGCGTTCACATGCTAGTCGGAACTAGGAAACTCAGACATTTACCACATGCTAACTGGTTATAGTTATACACGTGCCACTTTCAACGAATCAGCAAGTCGGAAATGTCAGAGTTTCCTAGTTCCGATTAGCATGTGAACGCGGCAATAGCTTCTTGAAAATCCTATATCTTGAAAACTTGACTGCTGACATGCAAAACATTTTGGGACTGTATCAACCGTGGACTAATGAAAACAATACCAAAATATTGTTTTTGAGTGGAATTTCCTTTAAATTAAGGTGAGATTTCTCATCCCAATATGTTTACATGCAGTAGCAGAAGGTTGTGATTGAGGAACCAGCTGGTGTTTGGAGTCGGAGACTAAATCCAGTTTGCCATAATGACACACGCACACGAACACACTGAAGAACATTCTGGTTCTAACAGCGTAATGAAGAACCTTCTGGTTCTAACAGTGTAATGAAGAACCTTCTGGTTCTAACAGTGTAATGAAGAACCCTCTGGTTCTAACAGTGTAATGAAGAACCCTCTGGTTGTAACAGTGTAATGACGAACCATACAAATGGTTATACAAAGGGTTATTCAAAGAACCGATATAAAAAGGTTCTCCATAGCCTCAATTATTTTCCCCTACGGGGACAAAATTAAGAATTTTTTTTTGGTACTAACTGGGGGTGGGTTGTTGAGTGTTTGAGTTTTAACACACCTTCATCTTACAGTACATCCAATGACACACAGTGTCATAGACGTGAAAAAAATACAAATAAAAAACAACCAGAGAAAAAAATTGAAACATAGGCAACATAGTAGTTGTTACCCCTTATATCAAGACTTTCTCCTTCTCCTCTGAAAAGTATCCCTGTAACACCAAATGGTGTCTAAGTCAATCTGTGTGTTGTATGCAGGGTAGGTTGGGAGTCAGAGTTGGATGAGAAGAGTCCACAGACGCAGAGCCGCGATAGTCCTGAGGCCCATTGTGACAAAGCTAAGCGGCTCTGAGACCACCGTCCGCATGGGACGCACAGCCCGACCACGCACCTCCCTAGAGTTCCCAACCAACGCGGCCAATATTCTAGAAAATGGCTGTGCATACGCGTACGTTTTGAACTCCTATAAGCGCTTTAGTCACAGCTGCTTTGAGAAGCTCTCCGAGCTTGGAGGGCAGTGTAGTATGACATCATTCTTCTCCTCTGGTAGTAATGTGCTTACCTGCTCCGTGGCTATCTACAAAGCCTTGGACTCTTTGAAGTGTCACAACGAGAAATCAAAGGGGAATAATATTCAACACAGCTAGCTCGGATCCCACTGCTCCTACAGCCCAGAATATAGGAGGGATCATCACTTACCAAACTCACATCTACACTTGAACGTCATAGAGATATTTTGGGGAAAACAAACATTTGTGACAAACTATTGCGACAAACTATTCTACTTTAAAAAGAGATCACACAAACAACAGGCTCCAAAACTTCTACAGAGACATTATAAATTCTATTATATTATAAATTCTATAGCACCTATAGCCGAAACACACAGCATAACACTACAGCCTAGCACATCAAAAGCATAACAGCCCAACAGCCTACAACTGTGCGGTATGAATGGCACTAACTCAAAACACGGTGTATGCAAGTCCAAAGAACAACCATGTTCAGTCTAATGTTCTAACTCTATATTTATTCATGTTGCACGGTATAGGCTACCGAAACTTCAGTACTATTTCCTAGAACACAAAAAACGACTCGGTACTCTGATTTTTGTTACTTTCGGTTCTTCTGTCAAATGTGTCTCATGTCACAGTGCTCTACAGTGCGACCATTTCACTCGCATTTGATGTGTGCGATCTGCAAAAGTAAAGTACACTACATTACCAAAAGTATGTGGACACCTGCTCGTTGAACATCTCATTCCAAAATCATGGGCATTAATATGGAGTTGCTCCCCCTTTTGCTGCTATAACAGCCTCCACTCTTCTGGGAAGGCTTTCCACTAGATGTTGGAACATTGCTGAGGGGACTTGCTTCCATTCAGCCACAAGAGCATAAGTGAGGTCGGGCACTGATTTTGGCCGATTAGGCCTGGCTCCCAGTCGGTGTTCCAATTCATCCCAAAGGTGTTTGATGGGGTTGAGGTCAGGGCTCTGTGCAGACCAGTCAAGTTCTTCCACACCGATCTCGACAAACAATTTCTGTATGGACCTTGCTTTGTGCACAGGAGCATTGTCATGCTGAAACAGGAAAGGGCCTTCCCCAAACTGTTGCCAAAAAGCTGGAAGCACAGAATAGTCTAGAATGTCATTGTATGCTGCAGCGTTAAGATTTCCCTTCACTGGAACTAAGGGGCCTAGCCCAAACCATGAAAAACAGCCCCAGACCATTATTCCTCCTCCATTCGGGCAGGTAGTGTTCTCCTGGCATCAGCCAAACCCAGATTCGTCCGTGATTCATCACTCCAGAGAATTTGGGGAGTTTCTTCCACTGCTTCAGAGTCTAATGGCGGCGAGCTTTACACAACTCCAGCCGACGCTTGGCATTTTGCATGGTTATCTTAGGCATGTGTGCAGCTGCTCGGCCCTGGAAACCCATAACATGGAGCTCCCGACGAACAGTTCTTGTGCTGACGTTGCTTCCAGAGGCAGTTTGGAACTCGGTAGTGAGTGTTGCAACCGAAAACAGACGATTTTTACACACTACACGATTCAGCCCTCGGCGGTCCCGTTCTGTGAGCTTGTGTGGCCTACCACTTGGCAGCTGAGCTGTTGTTGCTCCTAGACGTTTCCACTTCACAATAACAGCACTTACAGTTGACCGGGGCAGCTCTAGCTGGGCAGAAATTTGACAAACTGACACTGGCCATTCTACAGCCAGTGTTTGTCTACGGAGATTGCATGGTTGTGTGCTCGATTTTATACACCTGTCAGCAACAGGTGTGGCTGAAATAGCCAAATCCACTAAATTGAAGGGGTGCCCACATACCTTTGTATATACAGTGCATTCGGAAAGTATTCAGACCCCTTGACATTTTCCACATTTTGTTACGTTACAGCCTTATTCTAAAATTAGTTTTTCCCCCCTCATCAATTTACACACAATACCCCATAATGACAAAGCTAAAACAGGTTTTTAGACATTTTTGCAAATGTATAAAAAACGGAAATATCACATTTACATAAGTATTCAGACCGTTTACTGAGTACTTTGTTGAAGCACCTTTGGCAGCGATTACAGCCTTGAGTCTTCTTGGGTATGACGCTACAAGCTTGGCACACCTGTATTTGGGGAGTTTCTCCCATTCTTCTCTGCAGATCCTCTCAAGCTCTGTCAGGTTGGATGGGGAGCGTCGCTGCACAGCTATTTTCAGGTCTCTCCAGAGATGTTCGATCAGGTCAGTGTATAGTCTAATGATCCATCATGTATGACATTCCTGGGAGTGTGTAAACTTACATTTTGTATTAACATATCATTTTTTTGTATGTTCTCTATAGTTATGTACTTGTAAATGTATCAATTGACCAATTTGGCACATTTGGGCAGACTTGATACAAAATAGTCCAGTATTGCAATGCTTCACTGGATCAATCTGAAACTTTGCACACACACTGCGCCTAACTGCAATATTATATTGTGGCCTTTCTCTTGCATTTCAAAGATGATAAAAAAATAAAAATAGAAAACACGTTTTTTTTATTTTATTGTCTTTTACTAGATCTAATGTGTTATATTCTCCTACATTAATTTCACATTTCCACAACCTTCAAAGTGTTTCCTTTCAAATGGTATCAATAATATATATGCATATCCTTGCTTCAGGTCCTGAGCTACAGGCAGTTAGATTTGGGTATGTCATTTTAGGTGAAAATTTGAAAAAAAGGGTTCGAAAATTATTTCTCCAAAGGACCCTTCTATGATTAAATTGTGAAAATCCAGGGTCTTTTAAAAATCTATTTTCATGAGGAATCACCCTATAAATGACCTCTGTTCTCCTATCTGCTCTCCGCTCTCCTCCTCCTATTCAAATGTATTGAAAAGGAAATACAGAAATATCTAATTTACATAAGTACATTTTACATTTTACATTTTAGTCATTTAGCAGACGCTCTTATCCAGAGCGACTTACAGTTAGTGAATACATATATATATATATATATATTTTTTTTTTTATACTGGCCCCCCGTGGGAATCGAACCCACAACCCTGGCGTTGCAAACGCCATGCTCTATCAACTGAGCTACATCCCTGCCGGCCATTCCCTCCCCTACCCTGGACAACGCTGGGCCAATTGTGCGCCGCCCATGAGTCTCCCGGTCGCGGCCGGCTGCGACAGAGCCTGGATTCGAACCAGGATCTCTAGTGGCACAGTTAGCACTGCGATGCAATGCCTTAGACCACTGCGCCACTCAGGAGCTTAGCTTAGCTTAAGTATTCACACTCCTGAGTCAATACATGTTAGAATCACCTTTGGCAGGGATTACAGCTGTGAGTTTTTCTGGGTAAGTCCCTAATATTTGTTCATTTTATTTTTGTCTCCAAGAGCTTTGCACACCTGGATTGTACAATATTTGCGCACATTAGTCTTTAAAAAAATGCAGGTTTTTAGACATTGTTGCAAATGTATTAAAAATAAAAAACAGAAATACCTTATTTACATAAGTATTCAAACAGGATGCATGTTTCGGAATATTTGTATTCTGTACAGACTTCCTTCTTTCTTCTCCTTCCTCTTCGGCAACTGAGTTAGGAAGGACGCCTGTATATTTGTAGTGACTGGGTGTATTGATACGCCATCCAAAGTGTAATTAATAACTTCAAAATGCTCAAAGGGATATTCAATGTCTGCTTTTTTTATTTGTACCCATCTACCAATAGGTGCGAGCATTGGAAAACCTCCCTGGTCTTTGTGGTTGAATCTGTGTTTGAAATTCACTGCTCGACTGAGGGACCTTACAGATAATTGTATGTGTGGGGTACAGAGATGAGGTAGTTATTCAAAAATCATGTTAAACACTATTATTGCGCACAGAATGAGTCCATGCAACTTATTATGTGACTTGTTAAGCACATTTTTACTCCTGAATGTATTTAGAACCATAACAAAGGAGTTTAATACTTATTGACTCAAGATATTTCAGCTTTTCATTTTCAACATTTAGAAAAATATGTTTCCACTTTGACATTATGGGGCATTGTGTGTAGGCCAGTGACACAAAATCTCAATTTAATCCATTTTAAATTCAGGCTGTAACACAACAAAATGTGGAAAAAGTCAAGTGGTGTGAATAGTTTCTGAAGGCACTGTACAACATGTCTACACCTTGTCTTCCTGTTCCTGTCAGAGTTACAGCAACCCACCACAAAAAAACTAACGGACAAAAAACTGACACTACCTTTTTGTTCTTTCTTCTAGTTCCACGTTCTCATGACACTGTTACTGATCAATCAACACCTGCTCACAGGCAACACTGCCAAGAAAGGAAGAAAGAAAAGAGAAGCCTTCTGAGAGAGGGAGTAAATAAAGGCTCTGAGAGTGAGTACATTGTTACATCATGCCAATAAAGCAAATTGAATTTATTTGAATCTAGAGAAAGAAAGAATGAAAGAGAGAGGGAGATAGAAAGACAGACAGAGATAGAAAGCGAGAGAAAGAAAGTCCTCTCTCTCTCTCTCTCTCTCTCTCTCTCTCTCTCTCTCTCTCTCTCTCTCTCTACTACATCCTGTATTAGCTAGCCTATATCCAAACATTATACTTTAACTACATCCTACATCTCAACATTAGCTAGGTTATATCCCAACAATCTACATTAGCTAGGCTATATCCCAACATTCTACATTAGCTAGGCTATATCCCAACATTCTGCATTAGCTAGGCTATATCCCAACATTCTACTTTAACTACGTCCTATATCCCAACATTCTACATTAGCTAGGCTATATCCCAACATTCTACATTAGCTAGGCTATATCCCAACATTTTACATTAGCTAGGCTATATCCCAACATTCTACTTTAACTACATTCTACATTAGCTAGGCTATATCCCAACATTCTACATTAGCTAGGCTATATCCCAACATTCTACTTTAACTACGTCCTATATCCCAACATTCTACATTAGCTAGGCTATATCCCAACATTCTACATTAGCTAGGCTATATCCCAACATTTTACATTAGCTAGGCTATATCCCAACATTCTACTTTAACTACATTCTACATTAGCTAGGCTATATCCCAACATTCTACATTAGCTAGGCTATATCCCAACATTTTACATTAGCTAGGCTATATCCCAACATTCTACTTTAACTACATTCTACATTAGCTAGGCTATATCCCAACATTCTACATTAGCTAGGCTATATCCCAACATTTTACATTAGCTAGGCTATATCCCAACATTCTACTTTAACTACATTCTACATTAGCTAGGCTATATCCCAACATTCTACATTAGCTAGGCTATATCCCAACATTCTACATTAACTCCATCCTATATCCCAACATTCTACATTAGTGAGGCTATACCCAACATTCTACATTAGTGAGGCTATATCCCAACATTCTGCATTAGCTAGGCTATATCCCAACATTCTACTTTAACTACGTCCTATATCCCAACATTCTACATTAGCTAGGCTATATCCCAACATTCTACATTAGCTAGGCTATATCCCAACATTCTACATTAGCTAGGCTATATCCCAACATTCTACATTAGCTAGGCTATATCCCAACATTTTACATTAGCTAGGCTATATCCCAACATTCTACTTTAACTACATTCTACATTAGCTAGGCTATATCCCAACATTCTACATTAGCTAGGCTATATCCCAACATTCTACTTTAACTACGTCCTATATCCCAACATTCTACATTAGCTAGGCTATATCCCAACATTCTACTTTAACTATGTCCTATATCCCAACATTCTACATTAGCTAGGCTATATCCCAACATTTTACATTAGCTAGGCTATATCCCAACATTCTACTTTAACTACATTCTACATTAACTAGGCTATATCCCAACATTCTACATTCACTCCATCCTATATCCCAACACTCTACATTAGTGAGGCTATATCCCAACATTCTACATTAATTTCATCCCACATCCCAAAGTCCTGAGGTTGCTTCAGCCTTAGCTATGGTCTCCATACCAACCAAGTATAGCCACTCTGAGCGTCTGTAATGAATTACACTGTAATGTTTTAATTAACCATCCATACTATTAAAACACATGCTTCAAATGCTACACATTAATGGGTTGACATCTAGACGTGTTTTTGGAATCAAAAATGCAATCGCACTTCGGCTGCGTCCCAAGTGGCACCCACTGAACAGAAATATAAACACAACATGCAACAATTTCAACCATTTTACTGAGTTACAGTTCATATAAGAAATCAGTCAATTGAAATAAAAAAACAAGGCCCTAATCTATGGATTTCACATGCAGCCATGGGTGGGCCTGGGAGGGCATAGGCCCACCCACTTGGGAGCCAGGTCCAGCCAATCAGACTGAATTTTTCCCCACAAAAGGGCTTTATTACAGAAATAGTCCTCAATTTCATCAGCTGTCCAGGTGGCTGGTCTCAGACAATCCTGCAGTCAAAGAAGCCGGATGTGGAGGTCCTGGGCTGGCGTGGTTACACAAGGTCTGTGGTTGTGAGGCTTTGGCGGTGGCTTATGGTAGAGAAATGAATATTCAATTCTCTGGCAACAGCTCTGGTGGACATTCCTGCAGTCAGCATGACAACTGCACGCTCTCTCAAAACTTGAGACATCTGTGGCATTGTGGTATGTGACAAAACTGCACATTTTAGAGTGGCCTTTTATTGTCCCCAGCACAAGGTGCACCTGTGTAATGATCATGCTGTTTAATCAGCTTCTTGATATGCCACACCTGTCAGGTGGATGGATTATCTTGGCAAATGAGAAATGCTCACTAACAGGGATGTAAACAAATTTGTGCACACAATTTGAGAGAAATAAACTTTTTGTGCGTATGGAAAATTTTGGGGATCTTTTATTTCAGCTCATGAAACATAGGACCAACACTTTACATGTTGCGTTTATATTTTTGTTCAGTATAGTACACTATTTTTTACCAGGGCCCATAGGGAATAAGATGCCATTTGAAACCCAGACTTGCAGTTCTTCACACCCTCAAACCGGTGAGCCTGGCACCTACTACCATACCCCTTTCAAAGGCACTTAAATCTGTTGTCGTGCCCATTCACCCTCTGAATGGCACACATGCTGTATTGCTTGTTGCTGCAATCATAGCCAATATCTACACAGACACGCACACAAACAAACACGCACACATGCACACACACAGTGTTGTCCTCCCTGTATTTGTATGCTAATGCAGCTTTTAAACGGACCTGCTGAAGAAATGGATTTCCCTGATGTTGACAGTGATTCTGTTATTACAGTAGCTTTAGGAGGAGATGCCTGGCCAAAGACTACCTCACCAGGTCAAAAACCTCCTGTAGACTCCCTGTAGACTACCTCACCAGGCCAAAGACTCCCTGTAGACTACCTCACCAGGCCAAAGACTCCCTGTAGACTACCTCACCAGGCCAAAGACTTCCTGTAGACTACCTCACCAGGCCAAAGACTTCCTGTAGACTACCTCACCAGGCCAAAGACTCCCTGTAGACTATCTCAACTTGTAAGCTATGAGGAAAGTACAGTGAAGCACAGAGTTGTAGTGTGTTTTCTCTTGGTTTAAACCAGTGTGTTGGCTTGGCTGTAGTAGAGACCTTCAGTACTAGTTGTATGATATACTAGTTGTAAGGCCCCGTGTAGCTCAGTTGGTAGAGCATGGCGCTTGCAACGCCAGGGTTGTGGGTTCGATCCCCACGGGGGGCCAGTTTGAAAAAAATGTATGCACTCACTAACTGTAAGTCGCTCTGGATAAGAGCGTCTGCTAAATGACACAAATGTAAATGTAAATAAGCTCCTCTGAGCCTGGTTCCTCTCTAGGTTTCTTCCTAGGTTTCTGCCTTCTAGGGAGTTTTTCCTAGCCTCTGCATTGCTTGCTCTTTTGGGGTTTTCGGCTGGGTATCTGTAAAGCACTTTGTGACAACTGTTGATGTAAAAAGGTGTCACGCCCTGGCTCTGGGGACTCTTATATGTTGAGCCAGGGTGTGGATTTTCTATGTGTCATTTTCTATGTTTTGTTCTAGTTCATGTATTTCTATGTTGGCCAGGGTGGTTCCCAATCAGAGGCAGCTGTTGCTTGTTGTCTCTGATTGGGGACCATACTTAGGCAGCCTGTTTGGCACTGTTCATTGTGGGATCTTGTTCCGTAAGGTTTGTTTTGGTGTGTTAACCTACGACTTCACGTATCGTTTGGTTTATTGTTGTTTTGTTCGTGTGTACACTAGAAATAAAAGATGTACGCTTACCACGCTGCGCCTTGGTCCGCTGTTTATAACGAACGTGACAAAAGGGCTTTATTATATACATTTTATTGATTGATTGATTGATTGGTTGATTGACTGATTGATTGACTGATTGATTGACCAGTTGTAGGGTATAAGCTGTCACTGTCATCAACATGTCCTCTCTTACGGCTGTGCTAAGATCATGAGGAATTCCTAAGTTTGGGTATAAATAATTTTAATGACCATTGATACAGTTCCCAGATCATAGATTACACCTTTAATGTCATTTGTTCTGGATTCTCTGGGTGAAAACAGGCGAGTGATTTAGTTGAAATAGCAGCCTGCTATGTTGGTATATTGGTTTTCTCAATTCACCCTCCGTTTAACTTAAAGTATGACCTAATAACTTCTGCTATGTTGGGTAATTGGAGTCTTTGGCAGCAAGGATTGTTTAAATTAAATTAATTTCTTCAAATTGGCCTGTTTTCTAGTCTGAACGGAGAAGGAGGGGGGAGGGACAATTGGGTTTAAAGAGGCATTATTTACAAGCGGTATTCACTTTCAGGGTTTAATTGTTAACGAATCAGCGCTGGCTAATTAATTCAATTAATTGTGCCTGGAAGAATGTGGGGTATTCAATCTGGGATGCCCCAGAAATGTGGCTATGTATCAAAGGATGGGTTTTAGATCCATCCTACAGAGAGAGAGAGAGAGAGAGAGAGAATGAGAGAGAGAGAGAGAGAGAGAGAGAGAGAGAGAGAGAGAGAGAGAGAGAGAGAGAGAGAGAGAGAGAGAGAGAGAGAGAGAGAGAGAGAGAGAGAGAGAGAGAGAGAATATGTGAAAGAGAAGCAGAGGGAGGAAAGGAGGGAGAGAAAGGAGGGGGGGACAGATGGCAGGGAGGGAAGGAAAAATGGAGACAGAGAAATAGATGAGAAAGAAAGAAAGATTGTAAAGCCTTGTTCACACTGCAGGCCTTAACGCTCAAATCCGTTTTGGACTATGGACTGTACAAACAGCAAGTTACAAGTGACCAAATCGGATTTGTGTGTGTTCTTTGTTCTTTCTTTTATTTTGTCATTTAGCAGACGCTCTTATCCAGAGCGACTTACAGGAGCAATTAGGGTTAAGTGCCTTGCTCAAGGGCACACCGACAGATTTTTCACCTAGTTGGCTCGGGGATTAGAACCAGCGACCTTTCGGTTACTGGCACAACGCTCTTAACCACTAAGCTACCTGCCGCCCTGTTCAGACAGCAGTCATTTGCTGACATGGCTACGCTAGTTGTCATAGTAACGACGGGTGTGTGCGCAGTGGTGTAGGCTGATTGGTGGTAGTGGTGCTCGTTTTTCCTATCACTGAGAAGTTATGTAGCAAGCTAAGGTGACAACAATGCCTGCCATCCCAGTTGCTTTGAATGTTCAAAATCATGGTGTAAGAACACTTTTAAAGCCTCAAAGGATAAGATGAGTCAACTTTCAAAACAAATCCTTTTTGGCTAGCCACAGCAGTGAACTAAATAGCTAGGTAGCCGTTTAGCTTTCTAGCACATTCACTATTTTGTTCGTAAACAATTAACAAGCTAGTTAGCTACCACATGTTCTTGTCAAACTGTCAACAGAGTAGTTTGCAAGCAACAATATATGCCGAATAACAGTCTAAAGACCACTTGCGGGCAAATAAATCAGATTTGACCGTTCAGACAAGTCACATGCCAGGAATCAGATTTGTATCTGACTTCAAACCACCTACGAAGGTGGTTTGAAATGTGGCTTGAAATATCCGATTCCATGTGCTTTTTGGCTGTTCAGACTGCAGGAAAAAGGACAGATTCTAATCGGATATGCAAATAAATGGGATTGGAGTCACTTTAAACTGCCAATGAGAACACGGCTTAAGAGAGAGATCGCAAAATAGTGTGATGAGAGAGAGAGAGAGAGAAGAGAGAGAGAGAGAGAGAGAGAGAGAGAGAGAGAGAGAGAGAGAGAGAGAGAGAGAGAGAGAGAGAGAGAGAGAGAGAAAGAGAGAGAGAGAGAGAGAGAGAGAGCGAGAGAGAGCGAGAGAGTCATATGGTGGAGTTCAGAGGGCTGTTTATATAGACAAGCTGATGAATTCTCATGATGTACGTCGAACGACGGAGAGGAGAGCAGCGTCTGCATCCCAAATGGCACTCTATTCCCTAAGTAGTGCATAACTTTTGACCAGGGCCCTATATAGGGAATAGGGTGCCATTTGGGACACACCTAGTGAAACCTGAATTAAAAGTAGTGACCTTTTCCCAACAGCATTAGTTTAACCTCTCCCCCCCACCCACCCACCGTCTGCTCCAGACCTGTAATGGGATGATGGCTACGGCTATTAGCATGATGAAATATACAAATAAGTGACTTTAGCTGAGCGCCTGAGCCCCTCTCGAGTGCGGGGGCTCCCCGGCTGCTGTTTCTGTCCATCTTTGATGGTGCAGTTGGCTATGGAAACAATTTAATCTCTTTAATAGAATCTTATAGCACAGACACACAAACACAGACACACACACAAAGACACACACACACAAAGACACACACACACACACAAAGGAGATTATCCTGCTGATAAGAGGAAGGCCATACAGCCTTTGTGGTGAAGGAGCTGAATTCCCAATATGTAGGGTGGGTGGCATTCCATTTTGGGGAACTTTGGACTCTGGAGGTCATCACTGATCCTAGTTTGTTTACTTGATTATAACTGGGTTATTTACATTCCTAATACTTATATAACTTGTGTGTATGATGTAATAATAATAATAATAAAATATTCCATTTAGCAGTCGCTTTTAGCTAAAGCAACGTACAGTCAGATGTGCATACATTTTACTTATGAATGGTCCCGGGAATCGAACCCACAACCCATGCTCTACCAACTGAGCTACATGTGGGATCTTGAAGCCAAGGTTGTGGGACGTAAGATGCCAACCAAACAGAGAATAGATATTATGTAGACTAGCTCATGATTAAGCAACCTGAGATTGTTGTGATATGTAGTATCAGGTTAATGTAGGATGTTGGGATGTAGGATCTTGGGCTGTAGGATGTTGGGCTGTAGTATGTTGGGCTGTAGGGTGTTGGGCTATAGGATGTTGGGCTGTAGGATGTAGGGTGTTGGGCTGTAGGGTGTTGGGCTGTAGGGTGTTGGGCTGTAGGGTGTTGGGCTATAGGATGTTGGGCTGTAGGATGTTGGGATGCAGGGTGTTGGGCTGTAGTATGTTGAGGTGTAGGGTGTTGGGCTGTAGGGTGTTGGGCTGTAGGATGTTGGGATGTAGGAGGTTGGGATGTAGCGCTGTAGAATGTTGGGCTGTAGGATGTTGGGCTGTAGGATGTTGGGATGTAGGATAATGGGATGTAGGATGTTGCGCTGTAGGATGTTGGGCTGTAGGATGTTGGGATGTAGGATAATGGGATGTAGGATGTTGCGCTGTAGGATGTTGGGATGTAGGATAATGGGATGTAGGATGTTGCGCTGTAGGATGTTGGGATGTAGGATGCTGCGCTGTAGGATGTTGGATGTTGGGATGTAGGCTGTTGCGCTGTAGGATGTTGGGCTGTAGGGATGTAGGATGTTGGGCTGTAGGATGTTGGGCTGTAGAATGTTGGGCTGTAGGATAATGGGATGTAGGATGTTGCGCTGTAGGATGTTGGGATGTAGGATAATGGGATGTAGGATGTTGCGCTGTAGGATGTTGGGCTGTAGGATGTTGGGCTGTAGGATGTTGCGCTGTAGGATGTTGCGCTGTAGGATGTTGGGATTTAGAAGAAACAAAACAAGTAGTAGAAGAATGTGTCTCAGTCAGTGGAAGATGGCGCTTGCAAAACCAAAGGTTGTGGGTTCAATTCCCACTGGGGTCACCAATACGTAAAATGTATGCACGCATGACTGTAAGTCGCTTTGGATAAAGCGTCTACTAGGTGGCATATATTATAGGATGTTGGGATGTAGGATGTTGGGATGTAGGATAATGGGATGTAGGATGTTGCGCTGTAGGATGTTGGGATGTAGGATAATGGGATGTAGGATGTTGCGCTGTAGGATGTTGGAATGTAGGATGTTGCGCTGTAGGATGTTGGGATGTAGGATGTTGGGATGTAGGATGTTGCGCTGTAGGATGTTGGGCTGTAGGGATGTAGGATGTTGGGCTGTAGGATGTTGGGCTGTAGGATGTTGGGATGTAGTATAATGGGATGTAGGATGTTGCGCTGTAGGATGTTGGGATGTAGGATAATGGGATGTAGAATGTTGCGCTGTAGAGTGTTGGGATGTAGGATGTTGCGCTGTAGAGTGTTGGGCTGTAGGATGTTGGGCTGTAGGATGTTGGGCTGTAGGATGTTGGGCTGTAGGATGTTGCGCTGTAGGATGTTGCGCTGTAGAATGTTGGGATT
>NW_028164105.1:37500-60692 GCF_964263955.1 Coregonus lavaretus
AGAGCTGGAATTGTGTGGATAGAGAGAGTACTTCCTTTAACCATACCATGTCCCTGTCTGACACTGACTGAGAAACATCCCAAAGCCCTGATGGATGGGGACTGGCTGTCCCCACTGGGGGAGGGAGGAAAATCATTCTCAGAGTGCTCTTTTCAGGAGGGGGAGGGGTAAGAGGAGGTGGGGAAGAGGGGGAGGGGAAGAGGTGGAGGTGGAGGGGGAAGAGGGGGAAGACGAGGAGGAGGGGGAGGTGGAGGGGGAAGAGGAGGAGGGGAAAATGGATATTTTTTTACATTTTAGTAATTTAGCAGACGCTCTTATCCAGAGCGACTTACAGTTAGTGAGTGCATACATTTTCATACTGAAATGAAAGGGAGGAGGAGAGCCCCACTCACTACACACAGCTCACCTCCAAGACAATGACTTAGGCTTTCTGTCAGATGGGGAGAGAAGGAAAGAACGAACGGAGAGAACCTGCCCTCCCCCTGTCCTCTTCATGAACACTGACCAGCCGTAGTTGGACATTCATCAATTTCTCTCTCTAAACACTCAAGTTAGGGTGTGTTTGTGTGCGGTGTGTGTGCGTGCGTGCCACAGGAGGTTGGTGGCACCTTAATTAGGGAGGACGGGCTCGTGGTAATAGCTGGAGTGGAATGGTGTCAACTACATCAAACACATGGTTTCCAGGTGTTTGATGCCATTCCATTCACTCCAGCCATTATTATGAGCCGTCCTCCCCTCAGCAGCCTCCACTGGTGTGTGTGTGCATGTGTGTCTACCCCCTTCCCTCCAGACACTCCACAGTCATACACCATTAGAAATGCAAAGCATTTCTCTCCCAGCAAGGAATCCCTGATTATATTCTCCTGATAGGGTCTGTGGTATGAACAGGGGAAGTGATTATATTGGTACTAGCTTGACAATGACATTATCCAAATAGCAATAATTGATCAAAAGATAAAGCCTTCAGTGTAAATCAATACTAAAACTGTCTCAACCTCGAGGCCTATTCCTGACGTTTATGTTAGCTAGAGCTGGGATGCTAAACACTGAAGGGTCCAACCATTTAATGTCCTAACAACACCGACCAAACCCACCATTTATCAAGGACATTTTACGGATGTCGATAATAATGATAAGTAGCCTTTACTAGAGGAATGTGAAGTTTAAAAATAAATAAGTCTGCTAATATGGGACTTTGCTAACGGAACAATTGATAGCTACAACATTCAAAGTAATAGTAGTACTTTTAAGGGTAATATAAAACATTAACTGGTACACATTAATGTGGTAAAGTTATCGTTCAATTTATGGTTATGGTAATTCAGTCAACTTATTTTTGTCCATATCACCCAGCTCTAGTGTGAGCACTGAGCAGGACTAAGTCTAGTCTATACCAGAACAGAATAGCTTGTGAATGTGTTTGCTTCCCTGCACATATAGGCTCAAACGGCAGGCAAGGATAACCCCATCCCTGTATTCCTGTACTGCCCCTACTGTCTCTCCCTCCTGGAGGCTGATATTATTAACTGGTGTTTATTTAGAGCAGAGTTCTCCTCTCCTACCCCCTCCTCCCAGGGAGCAAGGGCAGTCATTTTACTGTTCAACAGAGCAGACACTTCTCCTTGCCAGGGGCATTTATTCTCATTCCTGGTGCAAAAATCACAAATTAGCACTAGAAGTTACCCAGCCTCTGTCCATCCCCTCCACCCTGAGATTACACAGACCCAGAAAAGAACTTGAAAACAAATCCAATTTTGATAAACTCCCATATCTATTGGGTGAAATACCACAGTGTGCCATCACAGCAGCAAGATTTGTGACCTGTTGCCACAAGAAAAGGGCAACCATTGAAGAGCAAACACCATTGTAAATACAACCCATATTTATGTTTATTTATTTTCCATTTTGTACTTTAACTATTTGCACATCATTACAACACTGTATATAGACATAATATGACATTAAATGTATTTATTATTTTGGAACTTTTGTGAGTGTAATGTTTATTGTTAATTTTTTATTATTTATTTTACTTGCTTTGGCAATGTAAACATATGTTTCCCATGCCAGTAAAGCCCCTTAAATTGAATTGAATTGAGAGAGAGAGAGAGACCGAGAGAGCGAGAGAGAGAGACAAAAACAATCACATTTTATTTGTCACATGCGGCAAATACAACTGGTGTAGACTTTACCGTGAAATGCTTGACCGATTGGCATTCGTCAGTCACGGTCAAAGACAAAGACAGTCATTACTCAGCCAGGGGGTGAGGGAGAGAATGTGTAGAGAGACCACTCAGACCATTTAGAACCCTCTGCATGGGGCGTCTGGGGGTTAGGGTGGCAGTGTCCACTGGGCAGCATGTCCAGGCTCTGACAGTACTTACTGGACATAGTCTGGGCTGTATCACTAGAAGGGATACAGCTTATGTCAAAAGAACGTCACACTCTCTCTGAATTCAGGGGAAATGGAAAGAGAGCCTGTGAAGCGACTTCTGCTTTCGGATGTTAACAAGGCGACACTCCACTTAACTCCTCCTCCACATGTACTGGATTGGTTGAAAAGTGCCAGGACCAGAAAGAAAGAAATGCCGCTCAGGCGTCAATTACTTAGATCAAAACAGAACAACTGGGCGCGTTTGACATTGCAGCCGACTTTAAAGGTGAGTCGAGACAAATCACCTTGCATCATAAATAACTACTCAAGTTTCAAACTCACGTGGTAGTTTGACATCACTTTGACATAAGAGTGATTCCAAATGAAAGACCATGATTTGGGGGATTTTCACAAAATGTAATCCATAGAATGGTCCTTTGGAGGAAGGATTGTTTACATATATTTGACATGTGTATCTAAAAGTATAATTGAGAAATAATTCATCAAAGTTGGCATATTTATGGCATTTTGGCCTTACCCAGGCCTCCTTTAAGACTCCATAATGTTTCATCTGTAGGTGCTACAAAGCAAAATTAAGCAAAATTATTTGAATATGATTGTTGTCATGTGAAGCTTAACCGTTTCCCCTGTAATATGAGTAGTATTTAGATTTTGTTACATTTATGAATCTTAAAAAATATAAACTTTAATATTGAAAAGCCACCATTTTTGATTTGCCATTTTATATATACAGTGAGGGAAAAAAGTATTTGATCTCCTGCTGATTTTGTACGTTTGCCCACTGACAAAGAAATGATCAGTCTATAATTTTGTGGTCCTCTGTAGCTCAGCTGGTAGAGCACGGCGCTTGTAACGCCAAGGTAGTGGGTTCGATCCCCGGGACCACCCATACACAAAAATGTATGCACGCATGACTGTAAGTCGCTTTGGATAAAAGCGTCTGCTAAATGGCATATTATTATTATTATTATTATTAATGGTAGGTTTATTTGAACAGTGAGAGACAGAATAACAACAACAAAATCCAGAAAAACGCATGTAAAAAATGTTATGAATTGATTAGCATTTTAATGAGGGAAATAAGTATTTGACCCCTCTGCAAAACATGACTTAGTACTTAGTACTTGACAATGACCCAAAACACACGGCCAAGGCAACAAAGGAGTGGCTCAAGAAGAAGCACATTAAGGTCCTGGAGTGGCCTAGCCAGTCTCCAGACCTTAATCCCATAGAAAATCTGTGGAGGGAGCTGAAGGTTCGAGTTGCCAAACGTCAGCCTCGAAACCTTAATGACTTGCAGAAGATCTGCAAAGAGGAGTGGGACAAAATCCCTCCTGAGATGTGTGCAAACCTGGTGGCCAACTACAATAAACGTCTGACCTCTGTGATTGCCAACAAGGGTTTTGCCACCAAGTACTAAGTCATGTTTTGCAGAGGGGTCAAATACTTATTTCCCTCATTAAAATGCTAATCAATTCATAAAATTTTTGACATGCGTTTTTTTGGATTTTGTTATTGTTATTCTGTCTCTCACTGTTCAAATAAACCTACCATTAAAATTATAGACTGATCATGTCTTTGTCAGTGGGCAAACGTACAAAATCAGCAGGGGATCAAATACTTTTTTCCCCTCACTGTATATAGTTGAACATAATATACTCTATAAGCATCCCAAAGTTCAAGAGTGGGATCCCTGCTAGTTTTAAAGTTTTGGCCCATTTTATACAGAGAAATTGGAACAGTAGGCAATGTAACCAATCACAGCCCTCCTTTTACTTGTATCATTGCACATCCTGCAAATCACCAGCAGAGTGTGACCATTTTGAATCCATTTTCACATTCACTCTGTTGGTAATGCTTACAAATTGGATCATAACTCTAAAAGTGGCAGAGATTCCACTCTGGAACTTTGATTTGCCCGTAGAGCAGGGATGGGCTGCTGGAAGCCCGCGGGATCACAATTATCCCATGTCAGCTACAGTGGAGGCTGCTAAGGGGAGGACGGCTCATAATAATGGTAGGAACAGAGCAAATGGAATGGCATCAAACACCTGGAAACCATGTGTTTGATGTATTTGATACCATTCCACTGATTCCGCTCCACTCATTACCACGAGCCCCTTCTCCCCAATTAAGGTGCCACCAACCTCCTGTGGTCAGCTATCTAAACTTGTTTCATGGTCGAATTACTGGCCGTGGGGCCCCCATTGATTTTGTTAGTCAATCTCACTCAGATATCATATTAAAAACATCAAAAATGTCTCTCCACCCTATGGCAAAATGAGTAGAATTGCATGAAATTAGTTATCAAATTGCAAAATCTTCTCTCCGCCCCATGGTAAAATGTGTAGAATTGCAGCAAACTTGCTTTAAAACAAACATTTTCTCTACACCCAATGGCAAAATGTGTAGAATTGCACGAAATTAACTCTAAAACTCCGCTTTCAAGAGGAGGGCCACTAAAATGTTTTGCTCGCAATGTGTGTGTGGGGGGAGGGAGGTTTGGATGTGCATACGCAGACCCGCAAGCAACTGAGGCCCCTCATGATAAGTTGCCCATCCCTGCCATAGAGTATATTATGTTATTGAAATCAAAATACTATTCATATTACAGAGCAAGTGTAAAGCTTCATATGATACCAATGTTTGCTTTGTAGCACCTACAGATGAAACACTATGGAGTCCAAAGGAGACCAAAGGAGGCCTGGGTAAGGCCAGAATGTAGAAAATATGCCAACTTTGATTAATTACTTTGATAAAATGTCAAATATGCATCAACAATCCTTCCTCCAAAGGGCCATTCTATGGATTACATTTGGTGAAAATCCCCAAAAGCATGGTATTTTTTTTTCCTGGTTTCATATGGAATCACTCATGTAAATTGTATCCAACCAGGCTAGTGCCCAATCATCTCGTGCAAATATAGGGAAGGATCTGAGCCGTACTGCACTGTAGTCTAAGAATCACTGGAAGAAAATGTTTTGTTTGTTCACACAGCGAGGATATATCAAACTCAACTCCTTTTAAATATTAGGCTACATTTCACAATCAAAAGTTATTACGTAATGATGAACCATGATGGAGTGGAAGCAAATCATTCAAAAAGTCTCTTCTCTTTTTAGGAGTTTGTCTACAGACAAGAGTCGTCAGAGCACTCAGAAAGCTGAGAATATCCTAAATGTAATCTTTTCACTCTGCCAAGTACAGAACTCAGAGACGCCATCATCAGATTAATATATGAATTGCTCTGGCTGTGTTTCAAACGGCACCCTATTCCCTATGTAGTATACTACCTTTTGACCAGGGACCTATGGTCTCCTGTCAAAAGTAGTGCACTAAATAGGGAGCCATTTGGGAAGCACACGCACACATGCACACACAGTGCCCTGTCAGAAAGTAGGCCTCCATTACCAAAACAACTGTCACTAAAAAGAGCCCTCATCAACATAAAGCTATACAAAATTTAACACATACTTAGAGCTTTGTAAATCCATTCCATTCCCACCTTTAAAAAAAATTAATCTAATTCTAGTGGAACCCTTGTTGTGGGAATAATAATAATAACAGCAGAAGCAGAGAGCAATTTACATTTCAACGCCTATTACCACTGCTGTCAGTTACTAGAGCAATTAACGAAGGTGACAAGACATTTTTCTTTCAATTAAACAATAACTGGTCATCCAGAAATTGATTTGAAAACTAATTTTGCCTGCTAAGAACCAAGGTGACGCTATGACACACACAGACACACACACACACACACACACTGGGAGACTGGGCTACAGAATTAATTGCTACAGATGTAGGATCTTAATTTGAGCCAGTTTGCTAAAGCAGGAAAATAATCCTGTAGCAACAGGAAATTGAATTATTATGTGGATTATAGTGAATGGACATTTTTGTAGGGGTTGATACACATTTCGTAAGGGAAAATCAAGTCTGAAATTTCAAAGTGGAATTAAAAACTTCAGAAGCCTTTTTAAACCTCAAATACACTACACGTTTTAAATGTACAGCATTGCAGGGTGATCAAATTAAGATCCTACACCTGTATGTAGGAATTTAATTTACACTGTGTGATACGATTTCACAAACAGAAACATAACAGTTTTAATAATACAAATAATAATAACAAAGACTAAAAAGGTCCTTCCAACAATATTGTTCAATGAAAAATATAGTTTTATAGCTGCCTAAACTAATTCCATACAGGTAACCCTACAGGTTTCTTTGAAACATTGTCTTTTCGATCAATCAATCAATCGCTTTATTGTCTCAATTGGAAATGTGTAGTGCAATCAGGGCAAAACTTTAAAACAACAACAATCACACAACAAAGTGTAGGCTACTGTTTGAACCATCCTGCACACCACAAACAGACAGACACATTCAGACTGTGTATGGTTGTATTATACCTCACTAATACTCTAATCAAATCTCTGATGCCTGAATGTGAATGGCTTCGCTGCATACCACAGCATACCAATAACCATAACCTCTGTGGCTGGCACTCCAGACACGGGTTCAAATATTATTCAAAATAATTCTTAAATACTTGACCTGGGCTTGATTGTGCTTGCCTGGTGCAATGGAAGTATGGAACCAATAGAATTGTCACAAAAGAGCAATACCTCACCCATCTGCCACTCCAGGAAGACTAAACAAATGCTCAAAGTATTTGAAAGATGTCAAATAGTATGTGAACCCAGTTCTGCTGGGCTGGCGCTCGTCTTAGCTGAGACCCTCTAGAATGTTTGATTGGCCTCATAAGCAGACGCCCTACAAAGTAAATTGACAATCGAATACAGATGCATGCGAGAATAGAGGGATGAGAGGAGAAAGGTTTATGACTGGTTATGGATCCTGAATCAACCTCTTCTCTTCTCCTATAATTACACCAGTCATCATTATAATACGCTTTTTCCCCTTCACACACACACACACACACACATATGCACACACATACACGCACGCACGCACACACACCACACAGTCGTAGGCACACACGCAAAACACACTCACTCAGCTATCTTTACGGCCTCATTCTGTTCAGTCGAGTAGCAATGAAGTTTAGAAGTTTAGTTCAGATTGTATTCTATTCCTTCATTGTGACAGACGGACAGTGAGGGGGGAGGAAAATGATTGAACATTAAATTGTGTTTTAGAAAGAAAATAACAAGGATTAGCTGTAAATCCTGACTGAGCCTCATCCCATCATCCTGGTACTGTCCCAAGTGGCACCCTATTCCCTAGCTAGTGCACTACTTTTGACCAGGGCCCATAGGGAATAGGGTACCATATGGGGACCCGTGAAATGCAGAACGAAGTCACAAAGTCATCTGCACTGTTTTTCTTTTTCTTTCTGGCAGCTAGACACTTAATCCCACTAAGATTACTGCAGATAATCCTTCTAAATGCATTGGATTAGCAATCAGTAAAATTACCCAATAGATTTATCGAATCTCAGTGAGATTAAGACACACAGCGAATCCACCTGTTTTTTAAAGCACGCCTGGGCCATTCCTGGGCCTTACTCGCTAATAACAGAATTATGTACATTAGTCTATGAGAAACACAGACACAGAGACACAAACACACACCTACACAAACACAGTCGGTCAAACCCTGCGGATCAATAGCTGAGACAAACCAAGCCTCATCCCAACTTCCATCTCTCACTGCGTTTAATGAACTAGTTAGCAGTACATTGTGTGATGGTGCGTTGAATGCTACCACCAGTCCCTGTATGGGGGGGGTCCGGCTGCTATAGTAGACTACCACCAGTCCCTGTATGGGGGGGGGTCCGGCTGCTATAAGACACTACCACCAGTCCCTGTATGGGGGGGGGGGGGTCCGGCTGCTATAGGAGACTACCACCAGTCCCTGTATGGGGGGGGGGGGGGGGGGTCCGGCTGCTATAGGAGACTACCACCAGTCCCTGTATGGGGGGGGGGGGGTCCGGCTGCTATAGGAGACTACCACCAGTCCCTGTATGGGGGGGGTCCGGCTGCTATAGTAGACTACCACCAGTCCCTGTATGGGGGGGGGGGGGGGGGTCCGGCTGCTATAGGAGACTACCACCAGTCCCTGTATGGGGGGGGGGGGGGGGGTCCGGCTGCTATAGGAGACTACCACCAGTCCCTGTATGGGGGGGGGGTCCGGCTGCTATAGGAGACTACCACCAGTCCCTGTATGGGGGGGGGGTCCGGCTGCTATAAGACACTACCACCAGTCCCTGTATGGGGGGGGGGGTCAGGCTGCTATAAGACACTACCACCAGTCCCTGTATGGGGGGGGTCAGGCTGCTATAAGACACTACCACCAGTCCCTGTATGGGGGGGGTCAGGCTGCTATAAGACACTACCACCAGTCCCTGTATGGGGGGGGGGGTCCGGCTGCCATAAGACACTACCACCAGTCCCTGTATGGGGGGGGGGTCCGGCTGCTATAGGAGACTACCACCAGTCCCTGTATGGGGGGGGGGTCCGGCTGCTATAGTAGACTACCACCAGTCCCTGTATGGGGGGGGGGTCCGGCTGCTATAGGAGACTACCACCAGTCCCTGTATGGGGGGGGGGTCCGGCTGCTATAGGAGACTACCACCAGTCCCTGTATGGGGGGGGGGGTCCGGCTGCTATAGTAGACTACCACCAGTCCCTGTATGGGGGGGGGGGGTCCGGCTGCTATAAGACACTACCACCAGTCCCTGTATGGGGGGGGGGTCCGGCTGCTATAGGAGACTACCACCAGTCCCTGTACGGGGGTTCCGGCTGCTATAAGACACTACAACCAGTCCCTGTATGGGGGGGGGGGGGGGTCCGGCTGCTATAAGACACTACCACCAGTCCCTGTACGGGGGGTCTGGCTGCTATAAGACACTACCACCAGTCCCTGTATGGGGGGGGGGTCCGGCTGCCATAAGACACTACCACCAGTCCCTGTATGGGGGGGGGGGGTCAGGCTGCTATAAGACACTACCACCAGTCCCTGTATGGGGGGGGTCAGGCTGCTATAAGACACTACCACCAGTCCCTGTATGGGGGGGGGGGTGGGGGTCCGGCTGCTATAAGACACTACCACCAGTCCCTGTACGGGGGGTCTGGCTGCTATAAGACACTACCACCAGTCCCTGTATGGGGGGGGGTCCGGCTGCCATAAGACACTACCACCAGTCCCTGTATGGGGGGGGGGGGGGTCAGGCTGCTATAAGACACTACCACCAGTCCCTGTATGGGGGGGGTCAGGCTGCTATAAGACACTACCACCAGTCCCTGTATGGGGGGGGGGTCCGGCTGCTATAAGACACTACCACCAGTCCCTGTATGGGGGGGGGGGGGGGGGGGGGGGTCCGGCTGCTATAGGAGACTACCACCAGTCCCTGTACGAGGGTTCCGGCTGCTATAAGACACTACAACCAGTCCCTGTATGGGGGGGGGGGGGGTCCGGCTGCTATAAGACACTACCACCAGTCCCTGTACGGGGGGTCTGGCTGCTATAAGACACTACCACCAGTCCCTGTATGGGGGGGGGTCCGGCTGCCATAAGACACTACCACCAGTCCCTGTATGGGGGGGGTCCGGCTGCTATAGTAGACTACCACCAGTCCCTGTATGGGGGGGGGGTCCGGCTGCTATAAGCCACTACCACCAGTCCCTGTACGGGGGGTCTGGCTGCTATAGGACACTACCACCAGTCCCTGTATGGGGGGGGGGGGGTCCGGCTGCTATAGGAGACTACCACCAGTCCCTGTATGGGGGGGGGGTCCGGCTGCTATAAGACACTACCACCAGTCCCTGTATGGGGGGGGGGGGGGGGGGGGGGGTCCGGCTGCTATAGGACACTACCACCAGTCCCTGTATGGGGGGGGGGGGGTCCGGCTGCTATAGGAGACTACCACCAGTCCGTGTATGGGGGGGGGGGGTCCGGCTGCTATAAGACACTACCACCAGTCCCTGTATGGGGGGGGGGGGTCCGGCTGCTATAAGACACTACCACCAGTCCCTGTATGGGGGGGGGGGTGGGGGTCCGGCTGCTATAAGACACTACCACCAGTCCCTGTATGGGGGGGGGGGTGGGGGGGGGGTCCGGCTGCTATAGGAGACTACCACCAGTCCCTGTATGGGGGGGGGTCAGGCTGCTATAAGACACTACCACCAGTCCCTGTATGGGGGGGGTCCGGCTGCCATAAGACACTACCACCAGTCCCTGTATGGGGTGGGGGGGGGTCCGGCTGCTATAAGACACTACCACCAGTCCCTGTACGGGGGGTCTGGCTGCTATAAGACACTACCACAAGTCCCTGTATGGGGGGGGGGGGTCCGGCTGCTATAGTAGACTACCACCAGTCCCTGTATGGGGGGGGGGTCCGGCTGCTATAAGACACTACCACCAGTCCCTGTATGGGGGGGGGGGTCAGGCTGCTATAAGACACTACCACCAGTCCCTGTATGGGGGGGGTCAGGCTGCTATAAGACACTACCACCAGTCCCTGTATGGGGGGGGTCAGGCTGCTATAAGACACTACCACCAGTCCCTGTATGGGGGGGGGGTCCGGCTGCTATAAGACACTACCACCAGTCCCTGTATGGGGGGGGTCAGGCTGCTATAAGACACTACCACCAGTCCCTGTATGGGGGGGGTCCGGCTGCTATAAGACACTACCACCAGTCCCTGTATGGGGGTTCCGGCTGCTATAAGACACTACCACCAGTCCCTGTATGGGGGGGGGGGGGGGGTCCGGCTGCTATAAGACACTACCACCAGTCCCTGTACGGGGGGTCTGGCTGCTATAAGACACTACCACCAGTCCCTGTATGGGGGGGGGGTCCGGCTGCCATAAGACACTACCACCAGTCCCTGTATGGGGGGGGTCCGGCTGCTATAGTAGACTACCACCAGTCCCTGTATGGGGGGGGGTCCGGCTGCTATAAGCCACTACCACCAGTCCCTGTACGGGGGGTCTGGCTGCTATAGGACACTACCACCAGTCCCTGTATGGGGGGGGGGGGGTCCGGCTGCTATAGGAGACTACCACCAGTCCCTGTATGGGGGGGGGTCCGGCTGCTATAAGACACTACCACCAGTCCCTGTATGGGGGGGGGGGGGGGGGTCCGGCTGCTATAAGACACTACCACCAGTCCCTGTATGGGGGGGGGGTCCGGCTGCTATAGGAGACTACCACCAGTCCCTGTATGGGGGGGGGGGGGGGGGGGGGGGTCCGGCTGCTATAGTAGACTACCACCAGTCCCTGTATGGGGGGGGGGGGGGGGGGTCCGGCTGCTATAAGACACTACCACCAGTCCCTGTACGGGGGGTCTGGCTGCTATAAGACACTACCACCAGTCCCTGTATGGGGGGGGTTCCGGCTGCCATAAGACACTACCACCAGTCCCTGTATGGGGGGGGTCCGGCTGCTATAGTAGACTACCACCAGTCCCTGTATGGGGGGGGGTCCGGCTGCTATAAGCCACTACCACCAGTCCCTGTACGGGGGGTCTGGCTGCTATAGGACACTACCACCAGTCCCTGTATGGGGGGGGGGGGGTCCGGCTGCTATAGGAGACTACCACCAGTCCCTGTATGGGGGGGGGGGGTCCGGCTGCTATAAGACACTACCACCAGTCCCTGTATGGGGGGGGGGGGGTCCGGCTGCTATAAGACACTACCACCAGTCCCTGTATGGGGGGGGGGGTCCGGCTGCTATAGGAGACTACCACCAGTCCCTGTATGGGGGGGGGGGGTCCGGCTGCTATAAGACACTACCACCAGTCCCTGTATGGGGGGGGGGGGGGGGGTCTGGCTGCTATAGGAGACTACCACCAGTCCCTGTACGGGGGGTCCGGCTGCTATAGGAGACTACCACCAGTCCCTGTACGGGGGTTCCGGCTGCTATAGGACACTACCACCAGTCCCTGTATGGGAGGGGGTCCGGCTGCCATTAGATACTACCACCAGTCCCTGTATGGGGGGGGGGTCCGGCTGCCATAGTAGACTACCACCAGTTCCTGTATGGGGGGGGGGGGGTCCGGCTGCTATAAGACACTACCACCAGTCCCTGTATGGGGGGGGGGGGGTCCGGCTGCTATAGGAGACTACCACCAGTCCCTGTACGGGGGGTCCGGCTGCTATAGGAGACTACCACCAGTCCCTCTATGGGGGTTCCGGCTGCTATAGGACACTACCACCAGTCCCTGTATGGGGGGGGGGGGGGGGGGTCCGGCTGCTATAAGACACTACCACCAGTCCCTGTATGGGGGGGGTCCGGCTGCCATAAGACACTACCACCAGTCCCTGTATGGGGGGGGGGGTGGTCCGGCTGCTATAAGACACTACCACCAGTCCTTGTATGGGGGGGGGGGGGGGGGGGGGGGGGGGTCCGGTTGCTATAGGAGACTACCACCAGTCCCTGTATGGGGGTTCCGGCTGCTATAGGACACTACCACCAGTCCCTGTATGGGGGGGGGTGGGGTCCGGCTGCTATAAGAGACTACCACTCCTGGATCTCACTTGACTCAAGCAGCAAGCAGCAGATCTTATTTGACTCCACACACACACACACACACACACACACACACACACACACACACACACACACACACACACACACACACACACACACACACACGCTATAAGAGCCTATCATTCCTGGACTCTAGCATTAAAGCAGCAGCCAGTTTAATCTCAGTTTAATCAAGGCCTCAGTGTTTGTAGACAGCTTTAACAAGATGATGAGGCTTCAGTGTTTGTAGACAGCTTTAACAAGATGTCACTGACTGGGCTAGGAATGAAAGTCCAGGAACTTAGAGGGAGGGAGGGAGGGAGGGAGGGAGGGAGGGAGGGAACCGAAAAGTGAACTGATCCTGATTAATGACGACAAGAGGGAAAGCGAAAGGGGGGAAAAAGGAAAAACAAGGACATACTGTAGCTGGCAGGGAGGTAGGGTAGGATTGGGGGCTGTGCCCAGATATCCAGTATGGTGGTGGTAGACATTTGCCCCCCTCCATGTAGACACTATTCTTAACAGCAGGTTACATAGTGCCATCTGCCTGATCAGACAGAGAGCTAGTCCATTAATGTCCACCCTCCAACTCCACAGACAGACACACACACCCACCCACACACACACCCCTCCTGCTCTCTCTCTCCCGACAGCTCACCACCCCAGCTGACATTTTGAGCACCTGCTGTCCAACCTCTGTCTAAACATAATCAAGGAAGAATTAGAAACTCAATGATCCTAATAATTAAACTTTAATAGGAGATATAAAGCACCCTGATGTCCTGATAAAGCTGAGGAGGAGCTGTGGAAAGCAGCACTATGTTACACACACAGCAAATTGGCCAGTGTTGATTTTTCAGAGTAACATTTCTAGTGTTGATTCAGGAGTTAAATTCACTCTGTACGAGTGAGATTAACACTAAGTGGTGTAAAATAACCCCAGTGTTGGTGTTAATAACCAGAGTTATTGTTTTACACTGTGGAGAGCAAAACAGTCCCATCAAAACCACACCTATCATTATCATATTTCCCAGCATGCTATGTGGGTTGATTTTTTTATAGGACTGTTTTTAATATCTGTGTTTTTGCATGTACATTGATTAATTGATTAATCTTATGCTACACAAAGATAAATAACATACATTTTTCTAAAATAATCAAATTAGTTAGTTACATTTATTGCCCCCATTATTGAAATGGTTGTTCCGGTTTAAATGGTTTAGGTAGTGTTTTTTATGAAGTCTCCTAACCCTGACAGTCATTCTGAATGCAGGTTGTGGATGAATAAAAATTCCAACTGTTGGATATCCTAACGCTGGCTGGATTCAAATAGGAATTACACCACTTTGCAAGCCAGCATAATGTGACTTGCAGGCCTGATGTGGCCTGTAAACCAGGAGTTTCCTAACACCACTGTGTTAGGGTAAAACTAGGCCATCAACCAGGCCAATAAGCACGGCCTTATGATATATGTAATGTATTGTCATAGAGTTTAATTTGAATGTCTAAAAGCATTGTATTTGAGACAAATAATTAGCTAAACCTGAAACCTCATCTAAATTTTGAAATGAATAATGTGGCAATTAAGCAAGTTGAGGAGACTAAACTGCTTGGTGTAACCCTAGATAGTAAGCTGACATGGTCAAAACATTGATTTAACGGTTGCTAAATTGGCACTAGCACAGGAACTCACTTGGTGAAGGTCACAGGCCTTTAAACTGCAAGACTTCAACAACCATGTCTCTGTCGCTAACAAATACAGTCATGGGTGTTGACTCTAGAATTTACTTTAAAAGAAAAGGAACCCTGGGAAATATGCAAATAAGGATTTAAACCATACAGTGTTAAAACAACACCCCAGAAATGATTTACTGTAACACTTAAAGGTGTTAATTTCTTACACTGAGAAAGTGAGTCCAGTTTACTCTAAATCAAGTGTTATGTTTTACACTGTAGGTGTTGTGTATTACTCTACAGTAGAGCTATGCAAACACCACAATCATTTGAACACTTTAAGAGTTGAATGGGGAACACTGCAACAGAGTTACATCTTTAACACTTTCAAACGTGTTATTTTAACACCAGTTCAGTGTTCACTGAAAATAGTGTACATTTTACACTGTCAGATTTAAATGTACACCATTGAGTTTGCTGTGCAGACAGAGCATACACACAGAGCATACACACAGAGCATACACACAGAGCACACACACAGAGCACACACACACACAGCATACACACACAGAGCACACACACACAGAGCATACACACAGAGCATACACACAGAGCATACACACAGAGCACACACACACAGAGCATACACACAGAACATACACACAGAGCATACACACAGAGCATACACACACACAGCACTATGTCACACAGACATGAAATGTCCTGCTGAAGTATTTAATTGTTAATGAAAGTAGAAAAGTCAGAAAGTCAGACAGGTTAAATGCATGTTTGTATTCCAAATAATGTTTCAGCCTTTGTTTATACAGGTTAGTCTCAAGAGAGACTTGTATGAGTTCAGACTGGTTAAAACCTTTTACTGCAGTGGGCTAAATCAGGGTCACACAGAGTGTTTCTTGGTAGTCTTAAACAAATCTACTTCGAAACAAAAGTATACACCTCATACACATGGTTATGGGCTTACAAAAAGAAGAGACCTGTACCATGTCAGATATAGATTTGAAATGTATTACATTTTGTGTTTGCATCCCAATATTACACTTTACATACATCACAGAAGACTGAAATATAACAAAACCGTTTGACATAGATTCACTGGATTTTCGGTGGGTATTTTTGAAATAAAGTTAATTAATTATGAAATTATGACAAATATTAATAACATTCCACCCATGAGGCCACTAGAGGGCGATATGGTAATTTGACTGCAGGAAAGGGCTACATATTTTAGATGCAACACTTACAGTGTAAGCACATTCCGTTTCTGCTTTCTACGGCTGATATAGAACAATAAACATATTCCTTATGCAAATGCTCCGTATGTTCCATCTGGCCGTATGCATTCATACATAAAAGACACAGGCAAACCGACACATCCCCTATGCTAATGTTCTGTGTTATTTGCGTCTTGTGAATGTGAGTACAGATGCTGCTGGCTCAAATAGAGGTTATGTACCAAGATGTTAATGTGCATTTAAAAAAGGCTGGTAACACAGGAGACAGTAATAACCATTGAGATCGAATCTATCGATCTCTCTCTACAGTAATAAAATAATCTTTAAGCACTGCCACTTTAGTTCCATAGAGACATATCTTCTTCACATTTAAAATGACCACTAAACCTCTGATGCCCCCGATGGTTATTCAAACGTAATATCAATGCACTGAACTGTTGAAATTAAGAATGGACTAAAATATACAGCCGAGGGAGAGGGTAACACAGCTGTTTCGTATTTTGGCCTTCGCTGGAAATTAGTAAAGGTAGCCAATTAAACAACACTGTGGAAAAACACTGGGGGAAAACCGCTGGACAAGGCTACATTTATTTCTGAAACAATGTTTGCTTGACATGATCGCAGTGTGAGGTTACGCGCTGCCGGTAACTGTGGGTTCACTATCAAATTGCTCCATTATAAGGGATGGACCAACCATCATCACAACAAACAATAATTGGAACACAATTCTATCATCCAGAAATGCATGGGTTCCTATTCTGCTATTTAGCACAATGTTTTATATTGTTCTGGCTCTCTGCCATACAGTAAGTAGATGGTGAGTAACACAGGCGCTCTGCCATACAGTAAGTAGATGGTGAGTAACACAGGCGCTCTGCCATACAGTAAGTAGATGGTGAGTAACACAGGCGCTCTGCCATACAGTAAGTAGATGGTGAGTAACACAGGCGCTCTGCCATACAGTAAGTAGATGGTGAGTAACACAGGCGCTCTGCCATACAGTAAGTAGATGGTGAGTAACACAGGCGCTCTGCCATACACTAAGTAGATGGTGAGTAACACAGGCGCTCTGCCATACAGTAAGTAGATGGTGAGTAACACAGGCGCTCTGCCATACAGTAAGTAGATGGTGAGTAACACAGGCGCTCTGCCATACAGTAAGTAGATGGTGAGTAACACAGGCGCTCTGCCATACAGTAAGTAGATGGTGAGTAACACAGGCGCTCTGCCATACAGTAAGTAGATGGTGAGTAACACAGGCACTCTGCCATACAGTAAGTAGATGGTGAGTAACACAGGCGCTCTGCCATACAGTAAGTAGATGGTGAGTAACACAGGCACTCTGCCATACAGTAAGTAGATGGTGAGTAACACAGGCGCTCTGCCATACAGTAAGTAGATGGTGAGTAACACAGGCGCTCTGCCATACAGTAAGTAGATGGTGAGTAACACAGGTGCTCTGCCATACAGTAAGTAGATGGTGAGTAACACAGGCGCTCTGCCATACAGTAGGTAGATGGTGAGTAACACAGGCGCTCTGCCATACACTAAGTAGATGGTGAGTAACACAGGCGCTCTGCCATACAGTAAGTAGATGGTGAGTAACACAGGCGCTCTGCCATACAGTAAGTAGATGGTGAGTAACACAGGCGCTCTGCCATAGGTTGGTGTGAATAACAATAGAAAAGGAAGTGAACTACTGTTCTGCTAATCTCTCCAGCCACCTGTCAGAATAAAATACCAGGAAGAGAACACACACACACACACACACAATTAGCGTGCTTCTACAGATAATGGGCTGTTCATTACCAGACTACTAGTAACCTAATTTCTCTAACCTCTACATTAAAAACATACTCACATCATACACTGTATCATCGACAGGGCTGTAGTGGAACAGGTTGAGAGCTTCAAGTTCCTTGGTGTCCACATCACCAACGAACTATCATGGTCTAAACACACCAAGACAGTTGTGAAGAGGGCACGACAAAGCCTATTCCCCCTCAGGAGACTGAAAAGATTTGGCATGGGTCCTCAGATCCTCAAAAAGTTATACAGCTGCACCATCGAGAGCATCCTGACTGGTTGCATCATCGCCTGGTATGGCAACTGCTCGGCCTCCGACCGCAAGGCACTACAGAGGGTAGTGCGTACGGCCCTGTACATCACTGGGGCCAAGCTTCCTGCCATCCAGGACCTCTATACCAGGCTGTGTCAGAGGAAGGCCCTCAAAATTGTCAAAGACTCCAGCCCCCCTAGTCACAGACTGTTCTCTCTGCTACCGCACGGCAAGCAGTACCGGAGCGCCAAGTCTAGGTCCAAAAGGCTTCTCAACAGCTTCTACCCCCAAGCCATAAGACTCCTGAACAGCTAATCATGGCTACCCGGACTATTTGCACTGCCCCCCCACCCCCCTCTTTTACGCTGCTGCTACTCTGTCTATTATTTATGCATAGTCACTTTAACTCTACCCACATGTACATATTACCTCAATTACCTCAACTAGCCGGTGCCCCCGCACATTGACTCTGTACTGGTACCCCCTTGTATATAGTCTCCCTACTGTTGTTTATTTTTTTACTTAACACTTTTTAAAAAACATTTCTTTAAAAATGCATTGTTGGTTAAGGGCTTGTAAGTAAGCATTTCACTGTAATGTCTACACCTGTTATATTCGGCGCGTGTGGCAAATACAATTTGATTTGATTTGATTTGGTATCCCACAAAGGCCCACAAAAAGTGTGGCCCTCAAGGAAAGTCTTAGCAAACAAATCCTGAAATAGAAATGATGCTTTCTCTCAACCCACAATGAATTACTGCAGAACTGCTCAAAGTCAATGATTCACCATATGTAGTGTGTTTGTTTCTATGACCACCAATCCACCAGTCAATCCAGCAAGTCAGCACTTTACACCCGCCAACACTAGAGGGCAGCAAACACATAAAAAGCACACTGCCTGCATGTTGTAAGCTTGTAGAGTGAAACAACTTTCCATAGATTATGAAAAACCACAGCTTTTGCTGATTTACACCCTCTGAACTGTTGAAAGTTCATTTATAAAAGCACCTTACCAGAAATAACACACATAGAAAATCCATGGCTTTGCTTGTTTCACAGCTTCCTACATTAAACCATTGTAACTCAGTTTAAAAAGCACCTTACTGGCATTAACAAATACAGAAGAACTGTTTGCATGTCATGAGGTTGTAGTGTGAAACAGCTGATCACCATAGGTATGGCTTCCCTTGTTTCAGTTCAAACTGCATTAAAGCAGTGCAAACACAACAAAATGCATTGCATGTAGCCACAGTTTGACAAACTCCTGCATCAAACCAATGTAAGTTAATAACAAAGCACCGTACCTGCGTTAACTATGGCATCAACCTCGAGGATGGTGATGTCACCCTTGTAGAGAGATACTTTGTCTCTCAGAAGGTCCTTCCCCTCCTCTTCCTCAGTCACTAGAAACAACAAGAGCAGGGGTGTGTTCATTAGGCACACCGTACAGGTACACAAGAGCAGGGGTGTGTTCATTAGGCACACCGTACAGGTACACAAGAGCAGGGGTGTGTTCATTAGCCACACCGTACAGGTACACAAGAGCAGGGGTGTGTTCATTAGCCACACCGTACAGGTACACAAGAGCAGGGGTGTGTTCATTAGCCACACCGTACAGGTACTCTTAAAGACAGGAGCAGAAATAAAGACAGATAACTCACATTTTTTTAGCTTAGTTCCTCTTGTTTACTGTCCTTGTGGAATACAGTACATCTGGAATGATGTACCATATCGTTGTTGTCCTATAGACTAGTGCATTATTTAGGGTTTATAACAGTAAACTTACAGACACAAACACACAACCTGCCAGCAAGCCAGACAGACAAACACTCAGACAAACACAGACATACAGTGCATTCAGAAAGTATTCAGACCCCTTCCCTTTTTCCAGATTTTGTTACGTTACAGCCTTATTCTACAATACAGAGAGATCCTTGATGAAAACCTGCTCCAGAGCGCTCAGGACCTCAGACTGGGGCGAAGGTTCACCTTCCAACAGGACAACGACCCTAAGCACACAGACAAGACAATGCAGGAGTGGCTTCGAGACAAGTCTCTGAATGTCCTTGAGTGGCCCAGCCAGAGCCCAGACTTGAACCCGATCTAACATCTCAGGAGAAACCTGAAAATAGCTGTCCAGCGACGCTCCCCATCCAACCTGACAGAGCTTGAGAGGATCTGCAGAGAAGAATAGGAGAAACTCCCCAAATACAGGTGTGCCAAGCTTGTAGCGTCATACCCAAGAAGACTCGAGGCTGTAATCACTGCGAAAGGTGCTTCAACAAAGTACTGAGTAAAGGTTCTGAATACTTACGTAAATGTAATATTTCAGTTTTATATTTTTAATAAATTTGCTAAAATGTCTAAAAACCTGTTTTTCTTCGTCATTATGGGGTATTGTGTGTGGCTTGATGAGGGAAAAAAACGATTTAATCCATTTTAGAATAAGGCTGTAAAGTAACAAAATGTGGAAAAAGTCAAGGGGTCTGAATACTTTCCGAATGCACCGTATATATATAGACAGACAGACAGACACAACTGGGGTAGGGGTATGTATTGAATGCATGAGAAAAAGTTACCAACTACAAACAGATTCATTTGTGTACTGTAGTGACACATTCACGAAAGTGTTCTGCTCACAGGAGGCTGGTGAGGGGAGGATGGCTCACAATAATGGCTGGAATAGAGTGAATGGAATGGCATCAAACACATGGAAACCATGTGGGTGATGTGTTTGATACCACTCCATTCATTCCAGCCATTACTATGAGCCTCCCCAATTAAGGTCCCACAAGCCACCTGTGGTTCTGCTAAATATGCCCACCGACATTTCAGATTGAATCTACAAAACCCCATAAAACAGCTTCAAAATAATATTTCTACATTTATACCACGGTGGCACACACACACACACACACACACACACACACACACACACACACACACACACACACACACGAACAAACACAGACATCCAGTAACTAAGGAAATTCAGTGTCAGGCATCAGATTATGATAATCACATCAGGACTGTGTTCCATATGGCACACTACTGCCAATATACTACGTTTGACTAGGGCCTTATGGGCCTAATAGAGACTGGGTAATTAACATTGATTCCTACAATACAGTCAGTACCACATGCCTGCAGGTTGTGTGTGTGTGTGTGTGTGTGTGTGTGTGCATAACATGTATCTATACAGGTACTGGCTGGCCTACCCTTCTCCTAGACTTTGATTGTTGTTTTCATGATATGGTTAGATGTTTACATGTATTTATTCATTCATTTTACTATAGTAAATGTTTTATTTTATTCACTTTTGAGATTATTCTTGTAATGAAAAGCACCTTACAAATGTAATATATTATTATTACCATTATTATGTGGCCAAACTAGTCTGAAATGTTTCTATGTCTGTGTCAACGTGTAGTCTAGTCAAGAGTTAAATTGTACAATCTGATATAAAAACCTTAATCATCATAGGCATAGACAACTCTACGATAACATATTTTTCTTCCAAGACAAAGCTAACTTTATAAGCGAGATGGGCAAACTGAAAAGATTACAGGCTTGGATTGATTCCTCTGTCCTTGTCTCTTCCCTTGAAGGGCAGATGTATTTTCCCATGAATTAAACCTCACCAGGGTTGAGGGTAGCTGAAGGATGGGACTAAAAACAAACAAAAGATAACTAATGTAAAATATACTTTGTCTGTAAAATGTATATAGCATGTATAAACTGGAAGTAGAAGCCTACATGTTGTTGTCCATTAGTTTACTCCAATTAGGGGAGGGGTGGTAGGGTTAGGGGAAAATAACAAAGGAGAATATATTTTTAAAAATATATACAGTACCAGTCAAAGGTTTGGACACACCTACTCATTCAAGGGTTTTTCTTTATTTTTACTATTTTCTACATTGTAGAATAAAAGTGAAGACATCAAAACTATTAAATAACACATATGGAATCATGTAGTAACCAAAATAAAGTGTTAAACAAATCAAAATATATTTTATATTTGAGATTCATCAAATAGCCACCCTTTGCCTTGATGACAGCTTTGCACACTCTTCGCATTCTCTCAACCAGCTTCATCTGGAATCCTTTTCCAACAGTCTTGAATGAGTTCCCACATATGCTGAGCACATATGCTTTTCCTTCACTCTGCCGTCCGACTCATCCCAAACCATCTCAATTGTGTTGAGATCGAGTGATTGTGGAGGCCAGGTCATCTGATGCAGCACTCCATCACTCTCCTTCTTGGTCAAATAGCCCTTACACAGCCTGGAGGTGTGTTGGGTCATTGTCCTGTTGAAAAACAAATGATAGTCCCACTGAGCCCAAACCAGATGAGATGGCGTATCGCTGCAGAATGCTGTGGTAGCCATGCTGGTTAAGTGTGCCTTGAATACTAAATAAATCACAGACAGTGTCACCAGCAAAGCACCCCCACACCATAACACCTCCTCCTCCATGCGGAGATAATCTGTTCACCTACTCTGCGTTTCACAAAGACACAGCGGTTGGAACAAAAAATCTCAAATTTGGACTCATCAGACCAAAGGACAGCTTTCCACCAGTCTAATGTCCATTGCTCGTGTTTCTTGGCCCAAGCAAGTCTCTTTTTCTTATTGGTGTTCTTTAGTAGTGGTTTCTTTGCAGCAATTCGACCATGAAGGCCTGATTCACACAGTCTCCTATGAACAGTTGAAGTTGAGATGTGTCTGTTACTTGAACTCTGTGAAGCATTTATTTGGGCTGCAATTTCTGAGGCTGGTAACTCTAATGAACTTAATCCTCTGCAACAGAGGTAACTCTGGGTCTTCCTTTCCTGTGGCGGTCCTCATGAGAGCCAATTTCATCATAGCGCTTGATGGTTTTTGCGACTGCACTTGAAGAAACACTAATGTATTTGTCCTCTTGCTCAGTTGTGCACTGGGGTCAAAGTTCTTGAAATGTTCCGTATTCCGACCTTCATTTCTATGATGGACTGTAATGATGGACTGTTGTTTCTCTTTGCTTTTTTTGAGCTGTTCTTGCCATAATATAGACTTGGTCTTTTACCAAATAGGGCTATCTTCTGTATACCCCCCCCTACCTTGTCACAACACAACTGATTGGTTCAAACGCATTAAGAAGGAAAGAAATTCCACAAATTAACTTTTAAGAAGGCACACCTGTTAATTGAAATGCATTCCAGGTGACTACCTCATGAAGCTGGTTGAGAGAATGCCAAGAGTGTGCAAAGCTGTCATCAAGGCAAAGGGTGGCTATTTGAAGAATGTAAAATCTCAAATATATTTTGATTTGTTT
>NW_028164104.1:0-13329 GCF_964263955.1 Coregonus lavaretus
GAAAAATGTTATCCAAATTAATTTTAATCTGGCTTGCAGACTACCTCAGTTATGATGCGTGTGAGTGGATCATGTTTTAATTACCAACCACAAGATTGATCAAGTCTAAAACATGCATTACTGCAGCAAAATAGGAGTATATCTCTCTCTTGCTCTCTCTCTATCCTCTAGGAAACCATTCAGTCAGTGTAAGAATGCAGCTTCATCTGAAGTGACCCAGTCCTACCAGAAAAAACAAACATGATCAGGGTTTCCCCTACCTTGACAGCATATAGAGCCCAACAGTGGAGGTGTCATAATACCCATAAAACCTAGCAGTCAAACAGGGGAATGGTTCCAATAGTTATTCCACCATTCATTTTTCCCATAGGGAATTTTAGAATAATACCCGCAAAACACCAGTCTCAATGTCAAAAGTGAAGAGGCGACTCTGGGATGCTGACCTTCTAGGCAGAGTTGCAAAGAAAAAGCTATCTCTCAGACTGGCCAATAAAAAATTAAGATGGGCAGTCTGAGATATGGCTTTTTCTTTGCAACTCTGCCTAGAAGGTCAGCATTCCGGAGTCGCCTCTTCACTGTTGACGTTGAGACTGGTGTTTTGCGGGTACTATTTAATTAAGCTGCCAGTTGAGGACCTGTGAGGCATCTGTTTCTCAAACTAGACACTCTAATGTATTTGTCCTCTTGCTCAGTTGTGCACCGGGGCCTCCCACCCTCTTTCTATTCTGGTTAGAGCCAGTTTGCGCTGTTCTGTGAAAGGAGTAGTACACAGCGTTGTACGAGATCTTTTCAGTTTCTTGGCAATTTCTCGCATGGAATAGGCTTCATTTCTCAGAACAAGAATAGACTGATGAGTTTCAGAAGAAAGTTATTTGTTTCTGGCCATTTTGAGCCTGTAATCGAACCCTCAATTACTGATTCTCCAGATACTCAACTAGTCTCAAGAAGGCCAGTTTTATTGCTTCTTTAATCAGCACAACAGTTTTCAGCTGTGTTAACATAATTGCAAAAGGGTTTTCTAATGATCAATTAGCCTTTTAAAATGATAAACTTGGATTAGCAAACACAACGTGCCATTGGAACACAGCACTGATGGTTGCTGATAATGGGCCTCTGTATGCCTATGTAGATATTCCATTAGAAATCAGCCGTTTCCAGCTACAATAGCCATTTACAACATTAACAATGTCTACACTGTATTTCTGATCAATTTGATGTTATTTTAATGGACAAAAAAATTGCTTTTCTTTCTAAAACAAGGACATTTCTAAGTGACCCCAAACTTTTGAACGGTAGTGTACAAACAGACACGCACACACACACACACATAGACACACACACACACACACACACACACACACACACAATTGAACCCCTACCTGTAACCTCCAAATACCTTTTTATGCTGCACTTCCCAATGTACTGAAAAGCCAGAGATGACGTGATGGAGGGAACGAGGGATGAGCTTAACCAGAAAGACTCCAGTTGTATTTTTTTCATTTACCCAGAGAGGATGGGTGAAGGGTAATAGGGCGGACTCCATCCCTCTATCAGGCAGTAAATTACAGATGGGGGGAGAGAGAGAGAGAGAGAGAGAGAGAGAGAACACATACTGAATGCATTTATCCATAAGCATGGCCTCGCATAACCATTACGACCCCTACTCTAAATTAATCTCCAACATTGTTCCACTACAGAGAGCGAGGGGGGAGGGGAAAGAGAGAGGGGAGAGAAAGAGAGGGGGCAGAGAGAGAGAGAGGGAGGAGAGAGAAGGGGGAAGAGAGAGGGGGGAGAAAGAGGGGGGAGAGACAGAGAGGGGGAGAGAGAGGGTGGGAGAAAGAGGGGGGAGAGACATAGATAGGGGAGAGAGTGTGAGGGGAGAGAGGGGAGAGAGAGAAGGGGAGAGAGAGACGTTGGCATATCAACTTAGACATACTCATAACATTCACATTATGTTCATATTCACAGATCCACACTCTCCCATATTGTATTACTATTGTATCACCAACATGTCAAACACACACAACCACACACACTTTCAGACGGATTATCTCTAAGTATACCTAGCAGCAATTTGATACTTGGCGCCGACGAAGATGGTGGCCTCGCGACTAGCTCTTAAGAAACTTTGCGGTATTTTGTTTTTTTATGTATTATTTTTTACATTATTAGCTCAGAAAGTGTTTTGTATCATTACATACAGCCGGGAAAAACGATTGGATATCAGAGCGGCGGTAACTCACCAGCATTACGACCAGGAATACGACTTTCCCGAAGCAGATCCTTTGTTTGCTCTCCCCAGGGCAACTGAACTGATTCCAGCGGCTGACCCAAAACATCGCCGGCGGAGGAGAGGCACTCGGAGTGGCCTGCTGGTTCGACTTAGGAGGTGCGCACACAACCCACCGCTTCCAAGTATGGCAACCATTGTTCAGTCTTTGGATAACAAGGTCGACGAGCTCAGGGCAAGGATTTCTTTCCAGAGAGACATCAGGGCCTGTAACATACTTTGTTTCACGGAAACATGGCTCTCTCGGGATATTCTGTCGAAATCGTTCAAGCCAGATGGGTTCTCAGTTCATCGCGCAGACAGAAATAAATATCTCTCCGGGAAGCAGAAGGGTGGAGGTGTGTGTTTCATGATTAACAACTCAAGTTCTTTTGTTCATACAAACAGTGTAGCTACTCACTCTGCAAGGCAATTAAACAGGCAAAACATCAGTATAGAGACAAAGTGGAGTCGCAATTCAATGGCTCAGACACGAGACGTATGTGGCAGGTTCTACAGACAATCACGGACTACAAAAGGAAAACCAGCCACGTCGCTGACACCGACGTCTTGCTTCCCGACAAGCTAAACACCTTCTTCGCCCGCTTTGAGGATAACACAGTGCCACCGATGCGGCCCACTACCAAGGACTGTGGCCTCTCCTTCTCCGTGGCCGACGTGAGTAAGACATTTAAGCATGTTAACCCCTGCAAGAATGCCGGCCCAGACGGCATCCCTAGCCTCGTTCTCAGAGCATGCGCAGACCAGCTGGCTGGTGTGTTTACGGACATTTTCAATCTCTCCCTATCCCAGTCTGCTGTCCCCACATGCTTCAAGATGGCCACCATTGTTCCTGTACCCAAGAAAGCAAAGGTAACTGAACTAAATGACTATCGCCCCGTAGCACTCACCTCTGTCATCATGAAGTGATTTGAGAGACTAGTCAAGGATCATATCACCTCTACCTTACCTGTCACCCTAGACCCACATCAATTTGCTTACCGCCCCAATAGATCCACAGATGATGCAATCGCCATCACACTGCACACTGCCCTATCCCATCTGGACAAGAGGAATACCTATGTAAGAATGCTGTTCATTGCCTATAGCTCAGCATTCAACACCATAGTACCCTCCAAGCTCATCATTAAGCTCGAGGCCCGGGGTCTGAACCCCGCCCTGTGCAACTGGGTCCTGGACTTCCTGACGGGCCGCCCCCAGGTGGTGAAGGTAGGAAAAAACATCTCCACTTCACTGATCCTCAACACTGGGGCCCCTCAAGGGTGTGTGCTCTGCCCCCTCCTGTACTCCCTGTTCACCCATGACTGCTTGGCCAAGCACAACTCCAACTCAATCATCAAATTTGCAGACGACACAACAGTAGTAGGCTTGATTACCAACAATGACGAGACAGCCTACAGGGAGGAGGTGAGGGCTCTGGCAGTTTGTCAGTGATGTGTACGCCAAGGAACTTGAAGCTTTCCACCTTCTCCACTGCGGTCCCGTCAACGTCAACGTCAACAAAACAAAGGAGATGATCGTGGAATTCAGGAAACAGCAGAGGGTGCACCCTCCTATCCACATCGACGGGACCGCAGTGGAGAAGGTGGAAAGCTTCAAGTTCCTTGGCGTACACATCACTGACAAACTGAAATGGTCCACCCACGCAGACAGTGTGGTGAAGAAGGTGAAACAGAGCCTCTTCAACCTCAGAAGGCAGAAGAAATTTGGCTTGGCACCTAAAACCCTCACAAACTTTTACAGATGCACAATTGAGAGCATCCTGTCGGGCTGTATCACCGCCTGGTACGGCAACTGCACCACCCGCAACCGCAGGGCTCTCCAGAGGGTGGTGCGGTCTGCCGAACGCATTACCGGGGACAAACTACCCGCCCTCCAGGACACCTACAGCACCCGATGTCACAGGAAGGCCAAAAAGATCATCAAGGACATCAACCAACCGAGCCACTGCCTGTTCACCCCGCTATCATCCAGAAGGTGAGGTCAGTACAGGTGCATCAAAGCTGGGACCGAGAGACTGAAAAACAGCTTCTATCTCAAGGCCATCAGACTGTTAAATAGCCATCACTAGCACATTAGATGCTGCTGCTGCCTATTGAAATCACTGGTCACCTTAAGAAATGGAACACTAGTCACTTTAATAATGTTTACATATCTTGCATTACTCATCTCATATGTTTATACTGTATTCTATAATATTCTACTGTATCTTAGTCCATGCCGCTCTGTCATTGCTTGTCCATATATGTATATATTCTTAATTCCATTCCTTACTTAGATTTGTGTGTATTGGGTATATGTTGTGAAATTGTTAGATATTGTTGTGAAAATATTACTATTACTATTGCTAGAAGCACAAGCATTTCGCTACACCCGCAATAACATCTGCTAAACACGTGTGTGACAAATAAAATGTGATTTGATTTGATGTGTTCCAACAACAGCAGGATGACAGCCCAGCAACGTAGACACCATCCAGACTGTGACAGGCTCTCTTTCTCCTCCTTCACAGTGTTATTTACATTTACATTTTAGTCATTTAGCAGACGCTCTTATCCAGAGCGACTTACAGTTAGTGAGTGCATACATAATTTTTTTTATTTTCAATGGGAAAATACTCTGTGTTTTCAAGTATTGTGGTGGCAGCATCATGTTATGGGTATGCTTTTCACCGGCAGGGACTGGGGAGTTTGTCAGGATCAAAATAAATATGAAAGGAGCAAAGCCCAGTTAAAATGTTAGATGAAAACCTGCCTCAGTCTTCTGAATACCTAACCCTGGGATAGAGCTTTACTAGTTTTAATATTACTGTCCATCAATTATACCCTGATGAAGACAGCTTGGCTGTCGAAACGTTGGTTATTAAATTATTGCATCTGAGCTCCTAGAGCGTGAGGCTCTCCTTTTCTTTTTCAAGTGCTCTACTCCGCCTACACATCAATCAATCCCAGCTAAATGTACTGAGCAGAGCAATTCTGACAAAAACAATGTATATATGTTTCCCTAAGAGTTGTGCAGAGGTAGAATCTTATTCAAAATGATTCACAACTGTAATTGCTGCTAAATATGCTTCCACCAAGAATTCACTGTGGGGTGTGAAGACATACGCAATCAAGACATCTTCGTAAAAAAAATTACATAATTAAGAAACATTTCTGTATTTGTTTTCACTTTGAAAATGTGTGGGTAGATCAGCTGTAATATTGCAGATTGTGGGTTCTGTCAATTTAATTGTTTGCATCATTTCTAATCCCTCTTATTTTTAAAATATATTTTTATACTTTTTCCCCCTACCCTACCATCCCTACCCTGATTGGAGTTAACTAATGGACAACAATACTTCTACTGCTACTTACAGCTATTTTCCTCACATGTACAGTACATGTAGTTTAAGAATTATACATATATTCTTAATTTCCTCTTTCTGCAAGTGCTACTGTAGATTTTCACCAACAGCGGCCATTCATTCTGGTCTTAACTCCAACCCTCCGATGTCCACAGATGAACCCATCTTTCCCAGTATAATGCCAATTTGCTATTTCCTTTTGCAATACATCCCTCCATTTTACTGTGATGTCTTACGAGGGTCCTGAACCTCCCTATTTGTATTGCTATTTCTATTGATATTGCCCTAAAAATAAATACTTTACCCAAGAGGATAATTATATTTCCCATTGACTGTTCGTGGTTTTTAAAATCCCCAAACAATGCAGTTTGCAGGTCAGTCTGAACCCTGATATTATGACATAACAACCATTACTGGACCTGACTCCAAAAGTGAGCCACCAATGGCCAGTACCAGAAAATATGTTCTATTGATTCTGTTTCCTCAAGGCAGAGTCTGCACAATACTTTATGTTCAATGCCCCATATATTGAGCATTATTTTTGTAGCAAGTATTTTATATAATAGCTTAAATTGAAATGAACAGATTGATGTGTCAATTGTTGTTTTATATATCAGTTCCTAGACCCGATGCCAAGGTATTGGGGAATCTAAGACCTGTTCCCAACTGACTTGAATTTTATACGGCATTGCTGTCAAACCTTTTGACTTAAAGTGAAACTGATACCTTTTTTGATTATACTAATCATTTTGAGCCATTTATGATTTTTAATGGATGGCAGACAAACTAATTCTTTAATTTCTTCTTTAAATAATTGTCTTCAAATTTTGTGGCAGAGCCACGATGAGTTGGTTCTAAATTTGTATCGAGCGTACACCTCCATACACCGTTGAAGTGTTGCTTGTGTGACATAATTTTACTGTCCTTGTTTACAATGTCCTTCATAAATATCATACCCTTCTTGTACATTCTATCCAAGAAATAGTTTATTTGTCTATCAGTACATTGGATTTTATCCATATTATTTGCTGTAATATTTGATCTGCCTGTTCTTGAGGATGAAATTGAAATTGTAGCCATTAGTTGAACAGGCTTAATTGGACCTGAGATGTAAAGGAGATTATTCCCCCTGCTCTCTCCCCTAGATCTGAAACAAACTCCTGTAACACTCCTGTGTGTGGGTGAGCAGTGAGCAGTCTGCTCTCCCAGGCAGACTCCATCTATCATTGTGGACATAATGCGATCAGAGTCCTCGTCTCAATCAGGACTGGTGCTGGACGTTGCCGCTGCTGGCTAGCTAGCCCTACGAGAGAGAGAGAGAGAGAGAGAGAGAGAGAGAGAGAGAGAGAGAGAGAGAGAGAGAGAGAGAGAGAGAGAGAGAGAGAGAGAGAGAGAGAGAGAGAGAGAGAGAGAGAGAGAGAGAGAGAGAGAGAGAGAGAGAGAGAGAGAGAGAGAGAGAGAGAGAGAGAGAGAGAGAGAGAGAGAGAGAGAGAGAGAGAGAGAGAGAGAGAGAGAGAGAGAGAGAGAGAGAGAGAGAGAGAGAGAGAGAGAGAGAGAGAGAGAGAGAGAGAGAGAGAGAGAGAGAGAGAGAGAGAGAGAGAGAGAGAGAGAGAGGAGAGAGAGAGAGAGAGAGAGAGAGAGAGAGAGAGAGAGAGAGAGAGAGAGAGAGAGAGAGAGAGAGAGAGAGAGAGAGAGAGAGAGAGAGAGAGAGAGAGAGAGAGAGCCAAGTAGCCACCTGTAGGAGTGAGTGTATCAGTCTCCTGATGGAGGAGAGAGAAAGGAGAGACTGACCACCATGCGTCTGTGTTGCAGCTCTGCCTCGGAGGACTTGGGCTGCAGGCGTGGAGACTTCAGCCGAAAACACTATGGCTCCGTCGAGCTGGTGAGTAACCCCCTTCTATTGACATTCTATTCCTCTATCTCCCCTTCTATCTTTCCCCCTTCTCCTCCTTTCTGTGTGTCCATCCCCCCTCTATCTCTCCTTCTATCTTTCCCCCTTCTCCTCTTTTCTGTGTGTCCATCCCCCCTCTATCTCCCCTTCTATCTTTCCCCCTTCTCCTCTTTTCTGTGTGTCCATCCCCCTCTATCTCCCCTTCTATCTTTCCCCCTTCTCCTCTTTTCTGTGTGTCCATCCCCCTCTATCTCCCCTTCTATCTTTCCCCCTTCTCCTCTTTTCTGTGTGTCCATCCCCCCTCTATCTCTCCTTCTATCTTTCCCCCTTCTCCTCTTTTCTGTGTGTCCATCCCCCCTCTATCTCCCCTTCTATCTTTCCCCCTTCTCCTCTTTTCTGTGTGTCCATCCCCCCTCTATCTCCCCTTCTATCTTTCCCCCTTCTCCTCTTTTCTGTGTGTCCATCCCCCCTCTATCTCTCCTTCTATCTTTCCCCCTTCTCCTCTTTTCTGTGTGTCCATCCCCCCTCTATCTCCCCTTCTATCTTTCCCCCTTCTCCTCTTTTCTGTGTGTCCATCCCCCCTCTATCTCCCCTTCTATCTTTCCCCCTTCTCCTCTTTTCTGTGTGTCCATCCCCCCTCTATCTCCCCTTCTATCTTTCCCCCTTCTCCTCTTTTCTGTGTGTCCATCCCCCTCTATCTCCCCTTCTATCTTTCCCCCTTCTCCTCTTTTCTGTGTGTCCATCCCCCTCTATCTCCCCTTCTATCTTTCCCCCTTCTCCTCTTTTCTGTGTGTCCATCCCCCCTCTATCTCCCCTTCTATCTTTCCCCCTTCTCCTCTTTTCTGTGTGTCCATCCCCCCTCTATCTCCCCTTCTATCTTTCCCCCTTCTCCTCTTTTCTGTGTGTCCATCCCCCCTCTATCTCCCCTTCTATCTTTCCCCCTTCTCCTCTTTTCTGTGTGTCCATCCCCCCTCTATCTCCCCTTCTTTCTCTCCCTCTTCTCCTCCTTTCTCTGTCCTCCTCCTTCCCTATTTCCCCTTCTATCTTTCCCTCCTCCTTTCCGTGCCCCCTCCCCCTCTCTATCTTCCTCTCCCCCTCGATGACTTGATGGAGTGAGGGTTAGAGAGAGAGAGAGGTGAGTCATGACTGTCTGGGTGTGGTCCATTGGTCCAGTTTAGTAGTGCCTAGCACCCTGTAGCATGGCTCACAATAACAAGGTGGTCAGATACAGAGAAACAGATACAGCTATGCTCAGGACCACAGATTATGACATCACCTTCTACTATTATGACATCACCTGCTGCGTCTGAAATGGCACCATATTCCCTATAATATAGGGCCTGTTTAGTGCAGGGCTCTTCTGAAAAGTAGTACACTATTCAGGGCATGGGGTTCCATTTTTTAGCATTTACTTTACTCAGACTGTAAACACGACTTTTGTTTACTATACAAACTAACTGTCAGTCTGTCATGTTATTATGGTGATGTAATTGGTTATTCTATTAGCCAGCCTTATGGTGGTGCTTTTATTGAAGTTGTTGAGTCACTGTCATGTTGTTAGTGTGTGTAGCATACTGTATATGTTGTCACAGTGTAGCGGAGGTTAAAATTAGCCCATGGCTCTGTGTGTGTGTTTGTGTTTATGCATGTGCGAGTGTGTGTGTTTGTGTGTGTGTGTGTGTGTGTGTGTGTGCATGTGTGTGTGAGGCCTGTCTGTGTGTCATGATAACACCCAGGGGGAGAGGAAGTGGCTAGGGTCCTCTCTTGACTGTAACTTCCTCCCAGAGACACAGTTGTAGTTTGTCTTGTTAGCGCTAAGCGCTAATGCCCACGATAGTGCCGCACCGTGTCCAATTAACACTGAGGATAAACCACACACTGCCTATCAGTAACACCGGACTGACACAGGACACAATGGGCAGTGTGTGTGTATGTGTGTGTGTGTGTGTGTGCATGCACATGCATGTGTGCGTAGAGGAATATGATAAAGGCTGGTGTTTTCATCCTTGACTTGTAATACCTGAATATTCAGAGTAGAGATGTCACCTAGAACTGTGACATGATTGTTCCAATGTCCTATATGGAATACACTGTAGTGGTGAACTGTTTTATTTCCTATCTGGAACACAGTGGCTGCGTTTAGACAGGTAGCCAAATTCTGATCTGTTTTCCACTAATTGGTCTTTTGACCACACACATCAGATCTTATCAAATCTGATCTTTTTCAGAGCTGATCTGATTGGTCATAGGACCAATTAGTGGAAAAAAATATAAGAATTAGGCTGCCTGTGTGAACGCAGCCGGAGTAGTGTTGAACTGTTTTATCAGTGTAGTGGTTAACTGTTTTATCAGAGTTTGTTCAGTGTGTCTCTTAAGTTTAGAAGTAGGGAGTCTGTCCTTGCCACTGTCACTTCTGCTTGCTCCTAGGAGGTTTAGGCCTGGGGTTGCTGATGCTGTATATCACTATGTGACCAATATATTTGTAAAAAGCACAAATCGGTACTAATCGGTACTAATCGGTACAAATGCCATTTGATTGATTGATAGAAGTGAATTAGTGGGTCCGTCTGCTATGAGCCAGTCCCCTATGCACACATTCTAAACCTGCCCCATGTGACCTTACATTTTAAAGTCAGGAAGGATACTATGGCTGCATCCCACTATGGTTCCACCCATATGTAAAATGTATGCACGCATGACTGTATGTAGCTTTGGATAAAAGCGTCTGCTAAATGGCATATATTATTTATTATATTATCCATTATTACATACCTCCACCTCCTACCTCTCTATTTCCATCTTTCAGCTCAGGGACTTCTTAGATAGGACATGTAGCATACCACTTTATGCATGAGCGCCTCCACCATCCACCCAAGCAAGCACACTACTGGAACCAGTCCAGAGATGCTGTTGCATAAGTGTCTCCTGCGTGTTTTGGAACTGCATATTATAGTATACCTAGGGCGGAACCTTTGACAATTCTACCTAGTGTGGAACAGTACCATTTGGAACAGTCTTCTTGGCCTGTACAGTAAAGTGCACTGCATATTATCTGAATCTATCTGGATCTAGGGCTGAACTTCTAGGGTGTAGAAGCAGCACAGTTTGGAACGCAGCCACAGTCTCGACCTGTACTGCAAAGTCCATTGGGCAGGGATGTCCATTCTGTACCAGAGAGAATATTACCTGTCTGTAGTGCAGACCCAGCTATTATACAGTCTGATCATGCAAACCTCATTGCAAGGCCTCCTAGGACCATACACTACTCAGCACTGCTTAGAGAGAGAGAGAATGAACTACAGGACAAAATACAAACCTTCCAATCAAAAAAAGCCTGTGGGGTTGATGGTATCCTAAATGAAATGATCAAATATACAGACCACAAATTCCAATTGGCTGTACTTAAACTCTTTAATATCATCCTCAGCTCTGGCATCTTCCCCAATATTGATCACCCCAATTTGACCCCAATAACTACCGTGGGATATGCGTCAACAGCAACCTTGGGAAAATCCTCTGCATTATCATTAACAGCAGACTCTTATATTTCCTCAGCTAAAACAATGTATTGAGCAAATGTCAAATTGGCTTTTTACCAAATTACCGTACGACAGACCACGTATTCATCCTGCACACCCTAATTGACAAACAAACAAACCAAAACAAAGGCAAAGTCTTCTCATGCTTTGTTGATTTCAAAAAAGCTTTCGACTCAATTTGCCATGAGGGCGTGCTATACAAATTGATGGAAAGTGGTATTGGGGGGAAAACATACAACATTATAAAATCCATGTACACAAACAACAAGTGTGTGGCGTACTCCTGAGTGGCGCAGTGGTCTAAGGCACTGCATCGCAGTGCTAACTGTGCCACTAGAGATCCTGGTTCGAATCCAGGCTCTGTCGCAGCCGGCCGCGACCGGGAGACTCATGGGCGGCGCACAATTGGCCCAGCGTCGTCCAGGGTAGGGGAGGGAATGGCCGGCAGGGATGTAGCTCAGTTGATAGAGCATGGCGTTTGCAACGCCAGGGTTGTGGGTTCGATTCCCACGGGGGGCCAGTATAAAAAAAAAAAGTCGCTCTGGATAAGAGCGTCTGCTAAATGACGTAAATGTAAATGTAAATGTAAAATTGGCAAAAAACACACACATTTCTTTCCACAGGGCCAGGGGTTGAGACAGAGAGGCAGCTTAAGCCCCACCCTCTTCAACATATATATCAACGAATTGGCGAGGGCACTAGAACAGTCTGCAGCACCCGGCCTCACCCTACTAGAATGTGAAGTCAAATGTCTACTGTTTGCTGATGATCTGGTGCTTCTGTCCCCAACCACGGAGGGCCTACAGCAGCACCTAGATATTCTGCACAGATTCTGTCAGACCTGGGCCCTGACAGTAAATCTCAGTAAGACAAAAATAATGGTGTTCCAAAAAAGGTCCAGTTGCCAGGACCACCAATACAAATTCCATCTAGACACCGTTGCCCTAGAGCACACAAAAAACTATACATACCTCGGCCTAAACATCAGCACCGCAGGTAACTTCCACAAAGCTGTGAACGATCTGAGAGACAAGTAAAGAAGGGCCTTCTATGCCATCAAAAGGAACATAAAATTTGACATACCAATTAGGATCTGTCTAAAAATACTTGAATCAGTTATAGAACCCATTGCCCTTTATGGTTGTGAGGTCCGGGGTCCGCTCACCAACCAAGAATTCACAAAATGGGACAACACCAAATTGAGACTCTGCATGCAGAATTCTGCAAAAATATCCTCCGTGTACAACGTAAATCACCAAATAATGCATGCAGAGCAGAATCAGGCCGATACCCGCTAATTATCAAAATCCAGAAAAGAGCCGTTAAATTCTACAACCACCTCAAAGGAAGTGATTCCCAAACCTTACATAACAAAGCCATCACCTACAGAGAAATGAGCCTGGAGAAGAGCCCCCTAAGCAAGCTGGTCCTGGGGCTCTGTTCACAAACACAAACAGACCCCACAGAGCCCCAGGACAGCAACACAATTAGACAAACCAAATCATGAGAAAACAAAAACATAATTACTTGACACATTGGAATAAATTTAACAAAAAAACAGAGCAAACTGGAATGCTATTTGGCACTAAACAGAGAGTACACAGTGGCAGAATACCTGACCACTGTGACTGACCCAAAATTAAGGACATCTTTGACTATGTACAGACTCAGTGAGTATAGCCTTGCTATTGAGAAAGGCCGCCGAAGGCAGACAGACCTGGCTCTCATGAGAAGACAGGCTATGTTCACACTGCCCACAAAATGAGTTGGAAACTGAGCTGCACTTCCTAACTTCCTGCCAAATGTATGACTATATTAGAGACGCATATTCCCTCCGATTACACAGACCCACAAAGAATTCGAAAACATAAACTCCCATATCTATTGGGTGAAATACCAGTGTGCAATCACAGCAGCAATATTTGTGACCTGTTGCCACCAGAAAAGGACAACCAGTGAAGAACAAACACCATTGTAAATACAACCTGTATTTATGTTTATTTATTTTCCCATTTGTACTTTAACTATTTGCACATCATTTCAACACTGTGTATAGACATAATATGACACTTAAAATGTCTTTATTATTTTGGAACTTTTGTGAGTGTAATGATTACTGTTAATTTTTTATTGTTTATTTCACTTTTGTTTATTATCTATTTCACTTGCTTTGGCAATGTAAACATATGTTTCCCATGCAAATACAACCCCTTAAATTGTAATGAGAGAGAGAGAGAGAGAGAGAGAGAGAGAGAGAGAGAGA
>NW_028164103.1:0-7500 GCF_964263955.1 Coregonus lavaretus
ATGACAAAGTGAAAACAGGCTTTTAGAAATTTTACAAATGTATTAAAAATATAAAACAGAATACCTTGTGTACATAAGTATTCAGACCCTTCAGCACTTTGAGGTTTATGTATCGGTCTCTACCCCTCTGGTGGTCTACCCCTCTGGCGGTCTACCCCTCTGGTGGTCTACCCCTCTGGTGGTCTACCCCTCTGGTGGTCTCTACCCCTCTGGTGGTCTACCCCTCTGGTGGTCTACCCCTCTGGTGGTCTCTACCCCTCTGGTGGTCTCTACCCCTCTGGTGGTCTACCCCTCTGGTGGTCTCTACCCCTTGGTGGTCTACCCCTCTGGCGGTCTATACTGATCATAACCCTCTCGTTTTCCTGCAAGAAACGAGCTCCACAAATCGCCGACTCCTTTGCTGGAGTCTCATATTGCAGGAGTTTCCTCTTGAAATCAGACATGTCCGTGGTAAGGAGAACTTGGTTGCTGATTGTCTGATTGTCTGATTGGCTGATTGGGTGGGCAGTCAATAGGTTTGGCCAGTCTGTTGCGCTGGCTGTGCATTTTGCCATTTTGTTTTGGTTGGGATCATTTCAAAGGGAAGAGAGTTATAGAAACGTACGTGATTTTACCCCTGTTTTTCAAAACTTCAGAGTTTTCAGCAGCTACAAAATAAAATATATTCTGAAAAAAATATATTATAAAAATATTGGGAGAAAAAATAATATGTATATATATATACAAAATAAATGTGTTTTGTCGTATATTTAATTGTTTACAACCAGTAGACACCATGTTTACATTGGAGAAGGCGACGCATTTAAGTAGATTGATTATAACTTGATTATGTTGTGCAATGGAAATTGTTTTCTGTTGGTGGTGAGCAAACTTGTCCAACAAAAGTATAGGATATATATTTGTTGACTCAAGGGGGAAGGTGTAACAGGTTTTGGTTTTTCCATTTGTGTTTTGAGGTTGGACTTTAGCACGTATAGCTCGTCAGCACGTGGGGCGCACCGATTGGAGTCACCTCGTTACTCAGTATGTGTTACACCTGTGCTGGTTGTCCATCTCCTTAGTGGGAAGGTGTTTCACCTGTGCTGGCCCAGGTGATATTTAAGAGTGGCTGGCCCAGCGCTCCAGTTGTCCTGAGAGATGTGGAGCTTCAACACGTTTAGTCGTCTCTCCCTGTTGGACTTCTAGTAAAACATTCCTTTATCTGATTTCCCTGATTTTGTTTTTTCTCCACCTTCTTGTTTTGCTTCCTGTCTTTCAGTTTGGTCTGGCTTTTTCTCTTGTTTGCATCTTCTGGTGCAGATTCAGTGTCATGGTTGGGTGGCTGTTAAGTTCCAGTTGTTGTTGCTGGTCAGCTTTCAGTGGACACCCCCATCAGTGGACACCCCCATCAGTGGACACCCCCATCAGTGGACACCCCCATCAGTGGACACCCCCATCAGTGTCTTTTAGAACCCCTAAAACCCCACCTGTTTTGGTCATTGACTCCTGTTAGTTCCCCCTTCTGTTTGAGTGACGTGTTTGGTTTTCTTGCTGGGGAATGTAACTGTCCACAGGAGAGGATGAGAAGGTTGATCGGGGAAATACCCATCAGGGCGAACACAAAGGACTTGTATAACAACGTTGTACTTTCTGTCAAATGAATGACACAGTCACTGATATCACTCTTATGTAGGTTTTACGTGACGATACCATTCCCATGAGCCTCTCTCACCCCTCTCTCACCCCTCTCTCACCCCTCAGATGGAGACACATCCCAGTTAACCAAGAGCCTCTCTCCCCTCTCTCACCCCTCTCTCACCCCTCTCTCACCCCTCCCCCCCAGATGGAGACACATCCCAGTTAACCAAGAGCCTCTCTCCCCCCAGATGGAGACACATCCCAGTTAACCAAGAGCCTCTCACCCCTCTCTCACCCCTCTCTCCCCCCTCAGATGGAGACATATCCCAGTTAACCAAGAGCCTCTCACCCCTCTCTCCCCCTCTCTCACCCCTCTCTCCCCCCTCTTTCCCCCCTCAGATGGAGACATATCCCAGTTAACCAAGAGCCTCTCTCCCCCCAGATGGAGACACATCCCAGTTAACCAAGAGCCTCTCTCACCCCTCTCTCACCCCTCTCTCACCCCTCAGATGGAGACACATCCCAGTTAACCAAGAGCCTCTCTCACCCCTCTCTCACCCCTCTCTCACCCCTCTCTCCCCCCCATATGGAGACACATCCCAGTTAACCAAGAGCCTCTCTCACCCCTCTCTCACCCCTCTCCCCCTCTCTCACCCCTCTCTCCCCCCCATATGGAGACACATCCCAGTTAACCAAGAGCCTCTCTCACCCCTCTCTCACCCCTCTCCCCCTCTCTCACCCCTCTCTCCCCCCCATATGGAGACACATCCCAGTTAACCAAGAGCCTCTCTCACCCCTCTCCCCCTCTCTCACCCCTCTCTCCCCCCCATATGGAGACACATCCCAGTTAACCAAGAGCCTCTCTCCCCCCTCTCTCCCCCCTCTCTCACCCCTCTCTCACCCCTCTCTCCCCCTCAGATGGAGACACATCCCAGTTAACCAAGAGCCTCTCTCACCCCTCTCTCACCCCTCTCTCCCCCTCAGATGGAGACACATCCCAGTTAACCAAGAGCCTCTCTCACCCCTCTCTCCCCCTCTCTCACCCCTCTCTCCCCTCTCTCCCCCTCAGATGGAGACACATCCCAGTTAACCAAGAGCCTCTCACCCCTCTCTCACCCCTCTCTCACCCCTCAGATGGAGACACATCCCAGTTAACCAAGAGCCTCTCACCCCTCTCTCACCCCTCTCTCACCCCTCAGATGGAGACATATCCCAGTTAACCAAGAGCCTCTCTCACCCCTCTCCCCCTCTCTCACCCCTCTCTCCCCCCCATATGGAGACACATCCCAGTTAACCAAGAGCCTCTCTCCCCCCTCTCTCACCCCTCTCTCCCCCCTCTCTCACCCCTCAGATGGAGACACATCCCAGTTAACCAAGAGCCTCTCTCACCCCTCTCTCACCCCTCTCTCACCCCTCTCTCACCCTCAGATGGAGACATATCCCAGTTAACCAAGAGCCTCTCTCACCCCTCTCCCCCTCTCTCACCCCTCTCTCCCCCCCATATGGAGACACATCCCAGTTAACCAAGAGCCTCTCTCCCCCCTCTCTCCCCCCTCTCTCCCCCTTCTCTCACCCCTCAGATGGAGACACATCCCAGTTAACCAAGAGCCTCTCACACCCCTCTCTCACCCCTCTCTCCCCCTCAGATGGAGACACATCCCAGTTAACCAAGAGCCTCTCTCACCCCTCTCTCCCCCCTCTCTCACCCCTCTCTCACCCCCAGATGGAGACACATCCCAGTTAACCAAGAGCCTCTCTCACCCCTCTCTCACCCCTCTCTCACCCCTCTCTCACCCTCAGATGGAGACACATCCCAGTTAACCAAGAGCCTCTCTCCCCTCTCTCACCCCTCTCTCCCCCTCAGATGGAGACACATCCCAGTTAACCAAGAGCCTCTCTCCCCTCTCTCACCCCTCTCTCACCCCTCTGTCACCCCTCTCTCACCCCTCTCTCACCCTCAGACGGAGACACATCCCAGTTAACCACGTCAGTAAAGGAATGTAAGCCCTAAGGAGAGCAGTAAGGAAACATTTAGGAGACAATTCCAAGTTGATCGGGGGAAAAGCCCACGGCCATGGCCAACAGGTAGAGCAGAACAGGTAGAGCAGAACAGCCCACGGCCATGGCCAACAGGTAGAGCAGAACAGGTAGAGTCGAGCCAACAAAGGACTCTTGTTTGACCAGTCTTAACTGTCATAATGCATGTACTTCCTTATAGCGTGAGTGATGTCATGCTTCATCACTCACTGGCATCTGTCTTCTCCCTCTATCCTGAGCATCGATAATGTTTTTAGCCAACCATTCAACATGTTTCCTTAAACACGTTTCACAGGTACCAGTCTTCCTCTCATCACAATGGGCCTACTTATCAAAATGTTTTATATATGTTTTATGTGACCATACCAGCCCCAAGATCCTCTCTCATCGCCAGTATGTCAATCTTGAAATATTATTCTAGAAGCAATAAAGCATGAAAATATGACTGCAATGTCGTGACTCAGTTTCCCTCTGGACCAATCAGTTAGGTAATAACCAGTAAGTCAGTGACCTATCTTTTTCTAAATGTCATTTAGGGTCAAATGAAATGACTTCAATGAAGCAGATCTAAAGCACCAATCAGGGGACAGACAATATCTGTTCAACTGGAGCCAACTGACCGGGGCTAGAGGAGCCAACTGACCAGGGCTAGAGGAGCCAACTGACCGGGGCTAGAGGAGCCAACTGACCGGGGCTAGAGGAGCCAACTGACCGGGGCTAGAGGAGCCAACTGACCGGGGCTAGAGGAGCCAACTGACCGGGGCTAGAGGAGCCAACTGACCAGGGCTAGAGGAGCCAACTGACCGGGGCTAGAGGAGCCAACTGACCGGGGCTAGAGGAGCCAACTGACCAGGGCTAGAGGAGCCAACTGACCGGGGCTAGAGGAGCCAACTGACCGGGGCTAGAGGAGCCAACTGACCGGGGCTAGAGGAGCCAACTGACCGGGGCTAGAGGAGCCAACTGACCGGGGCTAGAGGAGCCAACTGACCGGGGCTAGAGGAGCCAACTGACCGGGGCTAGAGGAGCCAACTGAACATGTCTGGTTATAAAGTCTCTAACCCTATGGGCCCTGGTCTAAAGTGTTGCACTATATAGGGAATAGGCTGCCATTTGGGACTCAGGTCAACACCACTACTCTCCTTTAGAAGGATCAACTACGAAGGACTCAGTCCCGAGCCAAAACAATGTAATACAACGGATGACTAAATAGTCTCTCTGTTTAGATGAGATCTTTCTGTTCTGATGGGAGCTGTCTGACACTGGGGAGTCTGGGAGGTTGGCTGAAAACAGGCTCACCTCTCTGTTTAGATGAGATCTTTCTGTTCTGATGGGAGCTGTCTGACACTGGGGAGTCTGGGAGGTTGGCTGAAAACATGCTCACTTATCGCTACACTGAATACACATCTATGACATGCCTTCTGCTAATTATCTACACACACTGACAATAGCTTGTGATGTTGTTATTCCAAAATGGGGAAAGGGTAAAAACAGGTGATCTTCCACCGATGGGTGATAAGGATGGAAGCTACAGTGACTGGTCTGATCGTGGTCATGTGACTGGTCTGATCGTGGTCATGTGACTGGTCTGATCGTGGTCATGTGGCTGGTCTGATCATGGTCATGTGGCTGGTCTGATCGTGGTCATGTGACTGGTCTGATCGTGGTCATGTGACAAGGCAATTCTTTATTAGAAATGATAGAAACACCATGTTACATTCTGATATTGATTTATTAATACTTTCAAAGTGACAGGAAACAAATTAAAATAACAGTGTGAAATATTATCAGACTTCTGACTTGACCAGGTTAAATGACAGTTCAACATTCATGAACTCTTCACACAAGACTTATAGGTCAAACCCATTGTCATGACTGGACCATTCAGGCTGGTATGGGGAGCATTAAACAGTGAATACAGTGGGTCAAAAGGTCAACCAGAGATGTTATAATATTAGGCTTTGGTTCAACCTTATCAAGAGGTGAATACACTGACTGTACAAAACAGTAGATTGACCAGGTGAATCCAGGTGAAAGCTATGATCCCTTATTGATTTCACCTGTTAAATCCACTTCAATCAGTGTAGATGAAGGGGAGGAGACCGGTTAAAGAAGGATTTTTAAGCCTTGAGACAATTGAGACATGGATTGTGTATGTGGGCCATTCAGAGGGTGAATGGGCAACATAAAAGTGCCTTTGAACGGGATATGGTAGTAGGTGCCAGGCGCACCGGTTTTTGTCAAGAACTGCAACACTGCTGGGTTTTTCACAATAAACAGTTTCCTGTGTGTATCAAGAATGGTCTAACACCCAAAGGACATCCAGCCAACTTGACACAACTGTGGGAAGCATTGCCAGTCAACATAGGCCAGCATCCCTGTGGAATGCTTTCGACACCTTGTAGAGTCCGTACCCCGATGAATTGAGGCTGTTCTGCAAAAGGGGGTGCAACTCAATATTAGCAACGTGTTCCTAATGTTTTGTACACTCAGTGTCTATCTGAGCTTATTCTAGCTCAAGGGCACCTGAATCGGGGAGGACGGATTCATAGTAATGGAATCAATGGAATCAATGGAATCAATGGAATCAATGGAATCAATGGAATCAATGGAATTATTATGAGCCGTCCTCCCCTCAGCAGCCTCCTGTGAGTTCAACCCTATTTAGAGGTGGATATATCTGAGATTTATATATTCTATCTAGGGGTGGATATATCTGAGATGTATATATCCTATCTAGAGGTGGATATATCTGAGATGTATATATCCTATCTAGAGGTGGATATATCTGAGATTTATATATTCTATCTAGGGGTGGATATATCTGAGGTTAATATATCAAGTAAAATCAATTACAATTTTATTTGTCACATGCGCCGAATTCAACAGGTGTGTAGACCTTACCGTGAAATGCTTACTTACAAGCCCTTAACCAACAATGCAGTTTTAAGAAAATAGAGTTAAGAAAATATTTACTAAATAAACTAAAGTAGAAAATAAAATAAATTAAAAAGTAACACAATAAAATAACAATAATGAGGCTATATACAGGGGGTACCTGTATATATGTAAATGTAAAAAAACATATGTCTTAAATATTGATTTGCTTGAGGTTATTCGGGGCACACCACTTTATTTCCCCCCAGAAAACATGAAAGCTAAAAATAAGAAAGTTTATTACACGTTCTATATGTTCTAAACTAAGACAGTAACTAAGAGGCTTCAGTAGTTGGACAGGACCCAGGGGCTGGAGACAGGACCCAGGGGCTGGAGACAGGATCCAGGGGCTGGAGACAGGACCCAGGGGCTGGAGACAGGACCCAGGGGCTGGAGACAGGACCCAGGGGCTGGAGACAGGACCCAGGGGCTGGAGACAGGACCCAGGGGCTGGAGACAGGACCCAGGGGCTGGAGACAGGACCCAGGGGCTGTAGCTAGGGGAGTCTGATGGAACTGGAGAGGTGTCTCTGGAGACAGGAGACAGGATGGCTGGTGGAACTGGAGAGGTGTCTCTGGAGACAGGAGACAGGATGGCTGGTAGAACTGGAGAGGTGTCTCTGGAGACAGGAGACAGGATGGCTGGTAGAACTGGTTAGGACTCTGTGGACTGTATATTGTGTTGTTCTGTGTGTCTCTGAGGGTCTGTCAGGTCAGGGTCAGGCTCTGTGAGGTCTGCTTCAAACCCAGGGTTAATCTTGCCGTGGGAGTTCCTCTTCTGGACCTCCTCAAAGATCTGGAGCACCTGGCAGAGAAACACAGAGGTTATAGACATTACATATATACAAGCACGCTCACACACACGCACACGCTCACGCACACGCACACGCACACGCACACACGCACACACACA
>NW_028164102.1:0-15083 GCF_964263955.1 Coregonus lavaretus
AGTGTAGTAGGAACCAAACTTGTAGGTGTGTCAAACAAATAATTCAAGCACACATAAACATCATTTTCATGGAACTAGACAGACCCACCACAGATTACTGGAAGATGATTCTCATATTTGCACAACAATAAAGACAACTCAAACAAGAGCTAGAGATGGTTTGCTATCAGTATTGTACAAACAATTTTCAAACTTCATCTATAGACCAAATAAGATAACACCATCCACATAAGAACAGGGTTTGTTTATATATTTTAATACAGTTTGAGCATTTCATTTGATTCTGTTTGGCAATGTAAAAACTATCCTTAGCAACTAAAACCAGGAGAAAATCTCCATAGAAACAAACACCAGAAAATAACCCATCCCAGTCAGTTAATTTAACAAGGTTGTCACATTAAAATGATCACGTACAGTGCCTTCAGAAAGTATTCATACCCCTTGACTTATTCCACATTTTGTTGTTACAGCCTGAATTCAAAATTGATTTTTTAAAATTCTCTCCCACCAAGTGAAAACATGTTTTTAGAAAATTTAGCAAATATTTTGAAAATTAAACACAGAAATATAAATTTACATACGTATTCACACCCGAGTCAATTCTTTGTAGAAGCACCTTTGGCAGCGATTACAGCTGTGAGTCTTTCTGGGTAAGCCTCTAAGAGCTTGCCACAACTGGATTGTGAAACATTTGCCCATTATTATTTTTAAAATTCTTCTAGCTCTGTTAAATTGGTTGTTGGTCATTGTTAGACAACCATTTTCAGGTCTTGCCATTGATTGTCAAGTATATTTAAGTCAAAACTGTAACTCGGCCACTCAGGAAATTCACCGTCTTCTTGGTAAGCAACTTCAGTGTAGATTTGGCCTTGTATTCTAGATTATTTTCCTGCTGAAAGGGGAATTCATCTCCCAGTGTCCGGTGGAAAGCAGACTGAACCAGGTTTTCCTCTAGGATTTTACCTGTGCTTAGCTCCATTCAGTTTCTTTTTCATCCTGAAAAACTCCCCAGTCCTTAACGATTACAAGCATACCCATAACATGATGCAGCCACCACTATGCTTGAAAATATGGCGAGTGGTACTCAGTAATGTGTTGCATTGCATTTTTCCCAAACATAACACTTTGTATTCAGGACAAAAAGTGAATTGCTTTGCCACATTTTTTGCAGTATTACTTTAGTGCCTTGTTGTAAAAAGGATGCATGTTTTGTAATATTTTTATTCTGTACAGGCTTCCTTCTTTCCACTCTGTCAATTAGGTTAGTATTGTGGAGTAACTACAATGTTGTTGATCCATCCTCAGTTTTGTCCTATCACAGCCATTAAACTCTGTTTTAAAGTAATTGACCTCATGGTGAAATCCCTGAGCGGTTTCCTTCCTCTCTCGCAACGAAGTTAGGAAGCACGCCTGTATCTTTGTAGTGACCGGGTGAATTGATACACCATCTAAAGTGTAATTAATAACTTAACCATGCTCAAAGGGATATTCAATATGTACTTTTTTTTTTACCCATCAACCAATAGGTGCCCTTCTTTACGAGGCATTGGAAAACCTCCCTGGTCTTTGTGGTTGAATCTGTGTTTGAATTTCACTGCTCGACTGAGGGACCTTACAGATAATTGTATGTGTGGGTTACAGAGATGAGGTAGTCATTCGAAAATCATGTTAAATACTATTATTGCACACATAATAATAGTCCATGCAACTTGTGACTTGTTAAGCACATTCTTACTCCTGAACTTATTTAGGCTTGCCATAACAAAGGGATTGAATACTTATTGACTGAAGACATTTCAGCTTTTCATTTTTCATTACATTTGTTAAAATTTCAAAAAACATTATTCCACTTTGACATTATGGGGTATGGTGTGTAGTCCAGTGATAAAAACATCTCAAAGTAATCAATTTTAAAATCAGGCTGTAACAACAATGTGGAGAAAGTCAAGGGGTGTGAATACTTTCTGAAGGCACTGTAGTTTAGCAGTCAGTGACATTCAAAGCTTTCAGTTACAGCTATACTGTATCCTTAGAATTCAATGTATGTTAATAATTGACGGGATGATATTGACAGTCCATACATTTTGCAGTCCATCATTTGTTTGATACATTAAAATGACTCAACAGTTCGTTCGTTGTTGCAGGGAGTCCCTTCAGTTGCTTTGAACTGTGGAACACATTTACAAAAAGTGCAAGATTTCATAGACATGCTTTGAAATCAATGAAAAAGGAGAGAGAATGCAACAACGCAGGCTCTTTCAGGAAGCAGACAGACAAGCTTCACTCCCACCCTTTTGATTGGGTACACAACTAGGAAGGAGTCGTGTGACTGGCATTGAGATAAAGGACTCATCTTTATATCTGTGCCATTATAGCAATCTCAATTTTTAAGTAGTCAATTTTCTTCATGATTGGCTAATCCCGGTTGAACATGACTCCAACCGGGTCATCGGGAGGGATCAGCCAATGAAGTTGGAAGTCCCACCCAGTTGACTACATTACAATGGTGGAAGCCCTCAATGGCGCTGCCCATGCTAAAACTGCCTTTTGGCCACTAGAGGCCTCTATACGTTTCTATGGTGATTGGGTACACAACCAGGAAGGAGTGAAAGCCAATTTATGCTTGCTGCGGAAAAGCGATCCAGAGGCTCCGTACAGAGGGGTTGATGCAATTGCGGGGCCTCCGGAGGCCAAATCGAGCTCTGTACTGCATCATTTACATTTACATTTTAGTCATTTAGCAGACGCTCTTATCCAGAGCGACTTACAGTTAGTGAATGCATACATTATTTATTAATTTTTTTCCTACCCCCTGTGGGAATCGAACCCACAACCCTGGCGTTACAAACGGCATGCTCTATCAACTGAGCTACATCCCTGCCGGCCATTCCCTCCCCTACCCTGGACGACGCTGGGCCAATAGCGCGCCGCCCCATGGGTCTCCCGGTCGCGCCGGCTACGACAGAGCCTGGATTCGAACCAGGATCTCTAGTGGCACAGCTAGCACTGCGATGCAGTGCCTTAGACCACTGCGCCACTCGGGAGACTCACCACGCGCCTCCCAAATTCTGTAACAATGCGGAGGGCTCCACATACAGTTGAAGTCGGAAGTTTACATACACCTTAGCCAAATACATTTAAACTCAGTTTTTCACAATTCCTGACATTTAATCCTAGAAAATCCACAAAAATCCACAAAAATTCCCCGTCTTAGGTCAGTTAGGATCACCACTTTATTTTAAGAATGTGAAATGTCAGAATAATAGTAGAGAGAATTATTTTTTTCAGCTTTCATTTCTTTCATCACATTCCCAGTGGGTCAGAAGTTTACATACACTCAATTAGTATTTGGTAGCATTGCCTTTAAATTGTTTAACTTGGGTCAAACGTTTCAGGTAGCCTTCCACAAGCTTCCCACAATAAGTTGGGTGAATTTTGGCCCATTCCTCCTGACAGAGCTGGTGTAACTGAGTCAGGTTTGTAAGCCTCCTTGCTCGCACATGCTTTTTCAGTTCTGCCCACACATTTTCTATAGGATTGAGGTCAGGGGCTTTGTGATGGCCACTCCAATACCTTCACTTTGTTGCCCTTAAGCCATTTTGCCACAACTTTGGAAGTATGCTTGGGGTCATTGTCCATTTGGAAGACCCATTTGCGACAAAGCTTTCACTTCCTGACTGATGTCTTGAGATGTTGCTTCAATATATCCACATGATGCCATCTATTTTGTGAAGTGCACCAGTCCCTCCTGCAGCAAAGCACCCCCATAGCATGATGCTGCCACCCCCGTGCTTCACGGTTGGGATGGTGTTCTTCGCCTTGCAAGCGTCCCCCGTTTTCCTCCAAACATAACGACGGTCATCATGACTAAACAGTTATATTTTAGTTTCATCAGACCAGAAGACATTTCTCCAAAAAGTACAATCTTTGTCCCCATGTGCATTATTGTTTGTACAGATGAACGTGGTACCTTCAGGCATTTGGAAATTGCTCCCAAGGATGAACCAGACTTGTGGAGATCTACAATTGTTTTTCTGAGGTCTTGGCTGATTTATTTTGATTTTCCCATGATGTCAAGCAAAGAGGCACTGAGTTTGAAGGTAGGCCTTGAAATACATCCACAGGTACACCTCCAATTGACTCAAATGATGTCAATTAGCCTATCAGAAGCTTCTAAAGCCATGACATCATTTTCTGGAATTTTCAAAGCTGTTTAAAGGCACAGTCAACTTAGCGTCTGTAAACTTCTGAACCACTGGAATTATGATACAGTGAATTATAAGTGAAATAATCTGTCAGTAAACAATTGTTGGAAAAATAACTTGTGTCATGCACAAAGTAGATGTCCTAACCGACTTGCCAAAACTATAGTTTGTTAACAAGAAATTTGTGGAGTGGTTGAAAAATGACTTTTAATGACTCTAACCTAAGTGTATGTAAACTTCCAACTTCAACTGTAGCTCTGCATTGACATGATTGGTTGACAGTAGGTGGGCGCGAAAGGTCCTGTATAAACATAAAATAATTTCCTTAACAACAGCTCTGCTCCGGGAAGCGCAAGTAGTATGAATGCGCCGACATCCATCTCTTATAAAACATTCTGAAAGCTCTGAATGTTGTGCTTTTCTGAATACAATCTGAGTAGCTTGGGTGTCAGTCTGAATCTGCTTTTATCCGACTTGAGCTTGTCTTAGCATTATTAAATAAATGGAGAACGAGTCCGGCACCCAGGCTATTCTAGCAGAGCAAAAACCAAAAGAGCTACATTGCTACCAAAACGAGCCCTTTGAGGAAGAATGAGGCGAAAAAAATGGCACAAACACAAAGCAAAAGCAGCAGACAGACATCCCAAAGAAAAATAACATGGGTACTGGAGCACGGATGCAATGACGTCATCAACAGCCTGGGTCTAGTTGGGAGGACTGAACAGCGCACCTATACAGGTCTTCATTCTCACATCTTCGACCACTCGAGTGGAAAATTGCAGTGATATATACATGTCAATCTCTTCTGGCTCAAAGTTGAGGAGAGATTGACTGGATCACTATTGGTCTTTGTGCGAGGTGTTGATGGGTTAAAGGTACTGAACTGTCTGTTCAAGCAGTTGGTACACAGTTCGGACACTCATCAGTACCACTCAAGACATGCAGCCAGACGACTCTTCACAGTCCCCAGGTCCAGAACAGAGGCTGGGAAACACACAGTATTAAATAGAGCCATGACTACATAGAACTCTCTGTCACCCCAGGTAACATAATTAGCCAGCAATAAAACCAGATTAAAAAAACACCTTACGGAGACTGTGGAGAGACACAGACATTTTTATATATTTTGTATTGTATTATGTATATTATTTATTGTCTTTTGTTTCCTGTTGTTTCGACCCCAGGAAGAGTAGCCACTGCCTTGGAAGCGGCTAATTGGGGATCCTAATAAAATACTTAAATACTTTTCAGAGTCAACTGCTGACAACATTGTCACTCAGTCTCATCCATGTAGACTCTGTGTTAGGAAAGTTTAACTCTGTACGATGCAACCCCTCACCTGACAGTAGTAGTCCAACGCCTTTGACAGTCATTCACATCCCCGTAGTCTCATTACATTACCCACAATCCCCCAAATACAATGCCTGGGTACATCCATCAATTATTCCACGGGCTGTCATAGGCCTTAAATCCTCCAATCCTCCAATCGTAGGTCCTTTCCGGTTTTGTCAGCCCCCCCATGTTTCTCGTCCTCACTAGTGGTTGAACTTGAAGTGGTAGTTGCTGCCGGACTCGAAGGGGTTGTAGTGGAAGGGCCCTTGGCCACCCTGACCCCCTCCTCCACCCTGCTGGCTCTCTGGGTCCAAGGGGTCCTCGCCCGAGTCAAACTTCTGACGCATTTCTACAGGGGATGGAGAGACGTGCAAATAAAAAACTAGTTCATCTTGTTTCCAGCTGTGTTTTCAACACACATTTAGATTCCTGAAAACAGGTCTGACAGGATGTCATCATACTGCAAATAGGCTACATCTTCTTAAATACAATCACACCAGATATACATTTTCCAGTATGGGACAGGTTAATAGTACTCTTATCTACAAGCTTGACCAACACTATCAGGTGCATATACAGTACGGTACCTGGGTTGGTGAGCACCTCTTTAGCAGAGGCGATGTCGATGAACTTTTTCTCTGCCTCCTTCTTCTCCGCCTCCTCTCTGAAGTTGTCAGGATGCCACTGTTGGGCCAGCTTCCTGTACGCCTTGATGATTTCCTGTTTGTTGGCACTCCTGGAGAAAAATAGCATAAGCTAAGGTAAAAGCCTGTTTGAATACAAGGAGCAAAAGCATTCCAATTTCCCTGAGGTGATCACAGAGGTTGGTGAAAATAATTGCAACATAATGAACCTTTCACTTGTCCAATTGCTTAAAGATCACAAAGAGAGTAGATTATGTGAAGGAAGGAAGGAATTCTGTTTTTAAGAAGTATTTGAACAGGGCTCCCTTCTCTAGGTCAGCCATACCTATTGACACCCAGGACCTTGTAATAGTCCCTCTTCCGGGAGAGCTTGAGCAGTTTCTGGGCTCGCTCTAGACCTTCCCTGATCTCATTGTTCTCCATGTCAAACTCCCTCGCTTCCTGGTAGTCTTCCACCGCTAGAGAGGGAGGGAGAGGTAAAGAAAGGCAGAGAGAGACCGAAAGAAAGATTCAAATGGATACTTGACAAAGCTGGCACAATGATCCCACTGTTAGTCATTTAGCAGACGCTCTTATCCAGAGCAACTTACAGTTAGTGCATTCATCTTAAGACAGCTAGGTGGGACAACCACAAATCACAGTAAGTACATTTGTCCTCAATAAAGTAGCTATCAGCAAAGTCAGAGCTATTAAGAGGGGGGAAATGCTAGTTTTAGTTCAGGCTTTAGACTGGCTCCTGGCTACAAACACTGGGTTACATGGCAAGTTTGGGCGCCCCTGAGCTACAAAAAGCCCACAAGTAAACAAAGCCAGTGTTTGAGTACTTGAGGGAGTGAAAAACAATGCGACATAAAGTGTTATCATTCCATGCCATCATTCTCTTTGCTACAGTAATAGCAATGGTGAAAGTACCTTTCTCGTAGTCCTGGTTGAGGATGAAAGCCTCAGCTCTGTCTCGGAGGATGTTGATGTTGCGTGGGTCTCTCTGGTGGGCTTCAGAACAGATGTCTATTGCCTTAGCAGCCATCTTGTTCTGGTTGAGAATAATGGAGCAACGTATATAAAGCATTATTATTGGGACCCAGTCCATTTGTAATTACTTAATCATTAACTAATATACTTAAAGAGTTATGTGAAATCAGTGGTTGTAAAAGTAATTATGAGAATTCGATCACACTACCAATTAATTTCTGACTTTAGTAGAAGAACATGCCAAGGTTTTACTATCAAATGACTATGGCTGAGGCCATGGTAATGGTCCACTCCATAGGTTCAATATTTCTCTGTGATCGGACCCACCTTGACCAGGCAGAAGCAGATCCTCTCATTGGCTTTGTTGGTGTAGTAGGGGACATTAGGCTCTGTCCTCATCACTGACTCATACTTATATATGGCCTCCTGATACCTGAGAACAAACATTCGATAATATACATTTAAGGGCAATACAACCACTGTACAATAGTCATGACTAAAATCAACCAAAGTCGATACAAATAGGATAGGTTTAGTGCTAAAACTGTAAAAGAAACCTGAGAAGAAACCTAAAATATTAAACTGTCAAAGGAACACAAGGACTGAAATATAAAAAACTTGCATGGGAACTGAAACATAAGCCCGCATGGAGGGACTACTATTTAAGACCACATAGGAAGGTATTAAGGGTTGCCCTATTGCCTGGGGCAAGTGAACTGAGCAGTTGTGCATGTTAAGCCTGCTCTGAGGTTGCCCCATTTAAACAACCAAACTGCAAAGAATTCCAGCAGCCTAAAACTGATTATATTCTGGTTCCTCCCCATTGTTTTAGTAAAAGTTGAGCCTGCTCAGATTTTTTTACTGATAACAACCAAAATACAAAATAATTCCACTACTGATCTTACTGATTCCTCCCCTATTTGTAGGCGAAAGGCAGACAATATATGCCACTTCTGAATGTAAATAGCTTATTTTAATTTTTGGCCAAAAATCTGAATAAACAGCATCATTACACAGGTGCACCTTGTGCTGGGGATAATAAATGGCCACTTTAGAATGTGCAGTTTTGTCACAACACAATGCCACAGATGTCTCAAGTTTTGAGGGAGTGTACAATTGGCATGCTGACTGCAGGAATGTCCACCAGAGCTGTTGCCAGAGAATTGAATGTTCATTTCTCTACCATAAGCTGCCTCACGACCGCAGACCACGTGTAAACACGCCAGCCCAGGACCTCAACATCAGGCTTCTTCACCTGCAGGTTCGTCTGAGTGGGGGTGCTGAGGAGTATTTCTGTCTGTAATAAAGCCCTTTTGTGGGGGAAAAACTAATTCTGATTGGCTGGGCCTGGCTCCCCAGTGGGTGCCCACCCAGGCCCACAGTTGGCTGCACCCCTGCCCAGTATTGTCCATAGATTAGGGCCTAATACATTCATTTAAATTGACTGATTTCCTTATATGAACTGTATTTTTGTTCATTATAGATAGTGGTACTGACCTCTCCTCCTTGATGTGCTCCTCGGCAGAGTCCAGCTGCTTGCTGAGCTTCTTCACCTGTTTGTAGTGGGAGAAACACTCCTTGTCGTCCTGGTCCAGCTTCAGACAGTCCCGGACGTGACTGCAGAGGGAGAGGAGAGAGGAGAGAGAGAAAGAGCGAGAGAGAGAGCGAGAGAGAAAGAGAGAGCAAAGAGAGAGATTTACGTATAATGTAAAGCGGATTGAGATTTCTATTTATTTATTTTTTCATGTATTTTGAAAGAGAGTGAGTATTATTTACTAACTAACAAACCTCAAGTGCCACAATCAACCACAAATACAAAAACTCAAACCAATGTTGCTCTGAAGCCCAAAACCTCTTCATTTACATGTATTTGCTTGATAAATGTGGTTGATTGTTTGTTTGTTTAAATCACTCCGCCCTATTACTAATACAAATTCCTAGTGAGCGTACCCTAGTGACTCCTGGTGTTCCCCCAGGTTATAGTGCAGGGTGCTGAGCTTGAGGAAGGCAGCTCGGTTGTCGTTCCTCAGCCGGGTGGTGGGAGTCAGGTCCTGGATGGCCTTCCTGGGGTCTCCCAGGCGGATGTAGCATTCAGCCCGGAGCTCCCGAGACTCAGGGTCCCAGGGGGAGAGCTGAGGAGAAAGAGAGGTAAGGTCAGTGGTGTGAATTTTCCCTTTTTATGATTTGATACAAAGACTGTTGAAGTATAGTACAGCACTGTTTGATGATGAAGGTATTGTTTAGGTGAATAGGCATTTCTTTCCATCCTCAGACTAGGCCCTGTGACAGAGTGAGCCCCTACCTCCATGACAAGGCCCAATGTCTAGGCCCTGTGGCAGAGCTAACCCTACCTCCATGACAAGGCCCAATGTCTAGGCCCTGTGGCAGAGCTAACCCTACCTCCATGACAAGGCCCAATGTCTAGGCCCTGTGGCAGAGCTAACCCTACCTCCATGACCAGGCCCAATGTCTAGGCCCTGTGGCAGAGCTAACCCCTAACTCCATGACCAGGCCCAATATCTAGGCCCTGTGGCAGAGCTAACCCCTACCTCCATGACCAGGCCCAATATCTAGGCCCTGTGGCAGAGCTAACCCCTACCTCCATGACCAGGCCCAATATCTAGGCCCTGTGGCAGAGCTAACCCCTACCTCCATGACCAGGCCCAATATCTAGGCCCTGTGGCGGTGCTAACTCCTACCTCCATGACCAGGCCCAATATCTAGGCCCTGTGGCGGTGCTAACTCCTACCTCTACGACACGGTCCAGCACAGTGATGGTGGTGCTGTAGTCTCCTCTGTGGTGGGCCGCGTGGGCCTCCTCCTGGAGCTCCTCCAGCTCGTTTGCCCTCATCAACTGGTCCTGCGCCTCCTCCTGGTCAGGGGAGCGCTGCAGCTGAGGAGGAGAAAATAAAGAAAATAGAGAGGTAAAGTTTCTGAAGAAACTGTGTGTCATTTATTACATGCTTATAATTGCTATAACAGATCACTCATATCAGGTCTAAAAAGACATAATACCACACAACTCATATCAAGTCTGTAATCTAATCCTTCAGATTCCCTTTACCTCGCCCACATCACATAATTGCAATAAAAAAAGGATAATGAATGAGATTTTATTTTAAGCGCAACATGAGACAGCGAGAGGATACGATGATGGTATGAGCATTCAGAAAATACAGCAGTGAGATTTTGATTGAAAGAAGAATAAGGTGCATCTAGACATAGAAATATAATTAATAGTATGGTAATAGTAGCATTATAGTAGTTATATTTCTATGCATCTAGACTTACCACAGCCTCAAAGTCCTCCCGAGCCTCCTGGGTGTTGCCCTGCTTCAGGAGGATATTCCCTCTCTGCAGTCTGGCCTGGAAACATGGAGGCAGTTGGAGGGAGAGAGATAGAGGGATGGATGTTGAAAGTAGGAGGAGAGAGTGTGAAAGAATGAGGGAGGGAGCCAGAGAGGGAGAAAGATAGGACACAAAGATAGAGAAAGATACAGGTAAACAGGCAGAGATAGATGGAGAAAGAAAGAGTTATCACAACATTGTTGTCCATAACTGTGATTTATCATGACAACAGAGATTATATTATTGTTGATGACTGACTGTGTCCACTTACAGCCAGGAAGTCTGGTTTGAGCTGGATGGCTCTGGTCAGATCTGGAAGGGCTGATTTGGACTTCCCCATTGCCAGAAACACAGCTGCCCGCTTGTAGTAGGTGAGGTAGTTCTTAGAGTCTCCCTCTGAGGGAAGGCATTGGGTGAAATACAGTACGTTAGTAGGTGATCACATACTTTATATCTAGCTATTTTCATGTGGCTATATTGATTACATGGCCATCCATTGACTGAAAGTGTGTAGGCATAAATGGTCAATGTGTTTATCTAGGTGAATAGGTTTAAGACAGAGAGTGAGGGGGAGAGAGAGATCTGAAAGAATGCATGACAAAGTTGGCCTACAACGATCCATCCTTTGGAAGGACTGTGTTATGCAATGCAGAAGCCTGACTTATTTTTAAGACACAAAGGCTACAGGCAGGGATCTAAGGATGTTTGAGCTATGATGACTTGTGTCTGGTTGGTAACCTTACCCACTGCATAGTGGTAGTGGGACAAGGCCTCCGCCAGTTGACCGGCGGCCAACAGCTTACGGCCCATGTCCAAGTGCTGCTCAATCTCCACATGAGTTGCCCCCAAGACACCTGAAACACAACACTTTGTGTGAGTCTCTTAGAAGCCCCCAAAGCAATACATATAACTAGTTCAGCTAACCACATAGGAACTGACTTTAATGCAGGAACCAGAGTATGTTCTTCAATTATGTGCTATTTGTAGACATGCATTCTTCCCTCTAGATTTAAATCAAGGGCTTTGTTTGTAAAGGGGATATTCAAAATACAAGTGGAAAACCTGCGATAGCCAAAGGGTTTGGGTAGCCTATTTAGCCTACAGCTAGTAGCAAGTAATGAGGGGCACACAGTTAGCTACCTGATCATGCTGAACCCTATAACGTTACAATCGGTCGTAGCCATATGGAAATTACTGAATACTTTAGTTACCAACAACGCAGGCAGAACTATTGCAGAAAAAAACACATAGCTAACTAGCTTGTCTGCCTTGTCTTACCGTCCAACTGGAGGTCCAGTATGACACAGAGCAGTGACAAGGAAGACAGGACCCCGCTGAGACCTTTCCGTCGACCCGACTCCATACTTGAATACTTCACACTTCTCCTGGAGCTGTATATTTCACGTATCTGATATAATTATACTGTAAACTACGTACGCTATCATTTAAACTGTAATTTCCTTCATCGTTTTTCCTCCTGAACCTTTGAGGATAGCTAGTGTTCCCATAATCCGGTTAAGAAATAGTTCCGAGTGATACCGTGAAACGCAACTGGAAGGTTCCTGCAATTTCCTTGCAAAGGACAACACAAGTTGTTTAGACAGCCAAGAGTGAGCAAAAAGATTGCATGGATCTAATATATTGTTCTCGTTTTCTCTACGTGGCATACTATTGAATAACTTCGGCAAATGTCAACAATAGGTGCTTTCTAAAGTGAAACTTCACCCGGTCCAGTTTTGGCAACCTCTTTCAGTTCGCGAACGATTCGTTCTTTTTGAACTATTATTTTTACTGACTCGAGAGTCATGATTCATTTTCTGAGTGATTCATTCATTTTAGTCGTTCGAATGACTTACTAGTGCTGGCCGCAACGAGTCCTACAGTATAGGTTGGCTTCACGCTCCTCCGGCACAGAGGCTCCAGAGACATGATCTGACGACCAACTGTCTGTCAAATGCGCGCAGAGAAATAGATAATGAGCATAGAGAAGACAAATACATGTTTAGAAGTAATCATTGATCGCATGGTGCAAGAATTAATGTAATAATGTATTATTGAATGTTATGATGGACACAGCGTTGTAGAACCAAAACATATACAGCCTCAGAGCCATCTGCTCAACAAACCCGAACTCGAGAACGAATCGTCTGGGGGGCTGCAGTTCGCGAACGATATTGTGCTTATCACTCTCACGGCAGTCCACAACTAGACCTCGTTTCAAATGTATAATTCAATAAATAATCTTATTTGTATGCATAGCAATCAACAAATGTACATTGTTTAAAGCACACGTTTACAAGTCTCAATCACAAATGACAGCTCCAATAACCTCCCTATGAATGAGATGTGAACGAGTGGCTTGTAGAATCGTTACTTTTTCAAGTTTTCAGTTCATCATTCGCCAGTACGGGGTCCTGCGTGCTCTGGTCATTACTGACTCAAATGAAATAAATGAGTCGAAAGATTCGTTCTTTGGACTGAACGAGTCGAAAATATCCGAGTCAGTAATAAGAGCCGAATTTCCCATCACTAATTTCTGTGCGGTGAGTGGCCACTGGCCAGACCTCGCGTCACACATCCTTGTTGCCTAAAACGTAGGGCGGTCTCATTGGTTGAACTATTTTAGCTCGTAGACGACACTCCCATGTCCTTGTATGGTACAGAATACCATCACTGAACAGGCAGGCATACACACACAGTGGAAATACCATAATAATCATACAAGGAATATCATTGATAGGCCTACCCTATGTCAAATTTTCTGTGGTAATAATAAGCATATGGTTGACGATGTTCATTCCTTATTAGATACAAACAAAATAGGAATTTGAGTATTTAAAGAGGAATTTTATTGGGTGGAATTATAAAACACTAAAACAAACATTCAGAATGGCATATGACCACCACACACATCTCAGACATGATAAAACTGTACAAACAATGCAAAACATTTCGATACCAGAAATACAAATCAATATATGAGAATCAATCAAGTTTGAATCTGCTGGTTATGACTTCCCCCTAGATCTAGAAGTTTGTACAACAACAGATCATCAAGTGATTCCTTTTCCAAAGAAACAAACTACCTGATTGTCAATATGCAATGCCAACATGAGCCTATATCATTATGAAAATAAATGTGTGAAATGTACATATACTGTAATGAATGTATCAATTATAAGGCATCCCATCTTCTGCACATTATTTTACAGGCAATATGTTTTCACAGTGCACAACAACATAACTAACTGACACTTCTTCAATTTGAGATGATTCCAACTCAAAGACATGATCATATTGGTTACAGCAGGGGTGTCAAACTCATTTTGGGCCGCATTCGGTCTTCAACAACGTCCAGAGGGCCGCAGTGAAAATTGGTCAAAATGTGCAAAAAATGGTTCTCTAGCCATCGTTTTTTGAATTTTCTATGCTCCCTGACTGTCTAGCTTTCATTTAGGTAATTATTAGCATAGCCGCGGGAAGTAAGGGTGCTGGTCAATTTAAATAATTTTACAAAAATTATAAAACACAATCTTGCCAAAATTATATAAATAATCTTGCCAAATTTGTAACAAATAATTTCCCCCACAATTATATGACTCTTGTCTGAACAGACATAAATACAATATTTCAAAATACTACACCATAGAGCATAATTTTGCCACAGAGTATCAATAGCTTCTAAAACATGTTAGAAGCTATTGATAAAAAGTGTTTTATTACAACACTTAGAGTCATGAAGGCTCCAATTTGGGCCAGGCATGTGCCAAATATTGAACAGGTTGATGCATCCATAGAAGGATTTTGGAACCTCTAACCCTGGCACTTCAACTGTTAAACCCATGGGTACACTTGCAATGGCTGCCAGTCCTGACTTTAATAGGAACAGCCATCGGCCATCACCCTAGCCTAGGCTTCATCTTCATCATTGGTTGAGTCACTGTCACTGGAAAGTTGATTTTGTAGCCTATTGTGGCATATACTATATACAGTACCAGTCAAAAGTTTGGGAGACACCTACTCATTCAAGGGTTTTTCTTTATTTTTACTATTTTCTACATTGTAGAATAATAGTGTAGACATCAACACTATGAAATAACACATATGGAATCATGTAGTAACCAAAAAAGTGTTAAACAAATCAAAATATATTTTATATTTGAGATTCTTCAAATAGCCACCCATTGCCTTGATGACAGCTTTGCACACACTTGGCATTCTCTCAACCAGCTTCATGAGGTAGTCACCTGGAATGCATTTAAATTAACAGGTGTGCATTCTTAAAAGTTAATTTGTGGAATTTCTTTCCTTCTTAATGCCTTCTTCAGAAAATAATTTTTTTTTTATAAAAAAAATGCTATATCTGTGGGCGCGGACTAGGCCTACTGATGTCCTGTTCAGTTTGAGAGGGAGAGCACAAAGATGAGGACCTGAGGTAAGCTTGCAACTGCTATAATTGATTTGAATAAAAACAATATGTTGCGTTTCCTAATGAAGCTATTTATCAGAGTTACTGACCTTACAATAAGCCATATTCGAGTAATTTTCATAATTTACATTATTATAAAGCAGCAGCCACGGA
>NW_028164101.1:0-26121 GCF_964263955.1 Coregonus lavaretus
CACTGAGTTACCCAGGCCTCCTCTACCACTCTCCTTCCGCTGAACACTTACTGAACTGCAGCAGCGGAGATCGACAGGCAGGCAATTTACTCCACAGTGTGGGGCACAATGCACAATGTCTCACAATATTTCAAACTGTCTGGGCCAAGGCTGCTCTGTTGTTGTCAAACCCAAAACACTGCAAAAGTTTTTATTAGCCCATTTTTCCCTCTTTTTTGTAATTGTTACATGTACATTCTAGACTCATTTTACATGGCACTTCTCTCTTTCTTTTCTTCACAGTAGTTACTGTACATAGCAGGAATATAGTTACTTGACTTACATCACATCCGGATAGACAGTACACAAACACACACGGTATACAGCGCCTTAAGAAAGTATTCACACCCTTTGAGTTTTTACACATTTTGTTTTGTTACAGCCTGAACACAATACCCCTTAATGTCAAAGTGGAATTATGTTTTTTGAAATCTTTGCAAATTACTTAAAAATGAAAAGCTGAAATGTCTTGAGTCAATAAGTATACAACCCCTTTGTTATGGCAAGCCTAAATAAGTTCAGGATGAAACATTTGTTTAACAAGTCACATAATAAATTCCATGGACTCACTCTGTGTGCAATAATAGTGTTTAACATGCTTTTTGAATGACTACCTCATATCTGTACCCCACAAATACGATTATCTGTAAGGTCCCTCAGTCGAGCAGTGAATTTCAAACACAGATTCAACCACAAAGACCAGGGAGGTTTTCCAATGCCTTGCAAAGAAGGGTAGATGGGTAATGGTGAAGTTATTAATTACAGTTTGGATGGTGTATCACTACAAAGATACAGGCGTCCTTCCTAACTCAGTTGCCGGAGAGGAAGGAAACCACTCAGGGATTGCACCTGGAGGCCAATGGTGACTTTAAAACAGTTACAGAGTTTAATGGCTGTGATAGCAGAAAATTGAGGATGGATCAACAACATTGTAGTTACTCCACAATACTAACCTAATTGACAGAGTGAAAAGAAGGAAGCCTGTACAGAATGAAAATATTCCAAAACATGCATCCTGTTTACAACAAGGCACTAAAGTAATACTGCAAAGAATTGGCAAAGTAATTACCTTTTTGTCCTGAATACAAAGTGTTGCGTTTGGGGCAAATCCAATACAACACATTACTGAGTACCACTCTTCATATATTCAAGCATAGTGTTATGGGTATGCTTGTAATCTTTAAGGGCTGGAGAGATTTTCAGGCTAAAAATGAAGCGTACCTAAGCACAGGCAAAATCCTAGACACTGGGAGACGAATTCACCTTTCAGCATGACATTAACCTAAAACACAAGGTCAAATCTACACTGGAGTTGCTTACCAAGAAAACAGTAAATGTTCCTGAGAGACCAAGTTACAGTTTTTACTTAAATCTACTTGACAATCTCTGGCAAGACCTAAAAATATTTGTCAAGTTATGATCAATAACCATTTTGACAGAGCTTGAAGAACTTTGAAAAGAATAATGGGCAAATGTTGCACAATCCAGGTGTGGAAAGCTTTTAGAGACTTACCCAAAAAGACTCACAGCTGTAATCACTGCCAAACTTCTACAAAGTATAGACTCGGGAGAGTGAATACTTATGTGAATTAGATATTTCTGTATTTCATTTTCAATACATTTGCAAATATTTCTAAAAACATATTTTCACTTTGTCATTATGGGGTATTGTCTGTAGATGGGTGAGAAATACATCTATTTAATCAATTTTGAATAAAGGCTGTAACACAACAAAATGTGGAATAAGTCAAGGGGTCTAGCTTAGTTGGTAGAGCATGGTGTTTGCAACGCCAGGGTTGTGGGTTCGATTCCCGCGGGGGGCCAGTATGAAAAAAATTTTATGCACTCACTAACTGTAAGTCGCTCTGGATAAGAGCGTCTGCCCCAGACCGAGGGTGATTGACCGTCATCTTGAACTTCTTCCATTTTCTAATAATTGCGCCAACAGTTGTTGCCTTCTCACCAAGCTGCTTGCCTATTGTCCTGTAGCCCATCCCAGCCTTGTGCAGGTCTACAATTTTATCCCTGATGTCCTTACACAGCTCTTTGGTCTTGGCCATTGTGGAGAGGTTGGAGTCTGTTTGATTGAGTGTGTGGACAGGTGTCTTTTATACAGGTAACGAGTTCAAACAGGTGCAGTTAATACAGGTAATGAGTGGAGAACAGGAGGGCTTCTTAAAGAAAAACTAACAGGTCTGTGAGAGACGGAATTCTTACTGGTTGGTAGGTGATCAAATACTTATGTCATGCAATAACATGCAAATGAATTACTTAAAAATCATACAATGTGATTTTCTGGATTTTTGTTTTAGATTCCGTCTCTCACAGTTGAAGTGTACCTATGATAAAAATTACAGACCTCTACATGCTTTGTAAGTAGGAAAACCTGCAAAATCGGCAGTGTATCAAATACTTGTTCTCCCCACTGTACTTCTCGCTTAGAGAAGTGCTTCCGTAAGCCAATTATCGTATTGGCTCTAATTTTGGCAATAATCATTTTAACGCAGGCTTAACCTGCCAGCTGCACGCTAGCAGAGTCAACATACCCTGTTGACAAACACCTAACACATTTGCTGGTGTGTATCTGTGGCAAGTGATTTGAAAGGAGTTAGGCGCAGGAGGGTAAATCACAGAATAAAAGTGTTTATTCTTAAGGCACAGTTGTACGCAGCAATAAGTCAAACACTCCAGTGCGTAATCAGGCGCACTGGTAAACAACAAGGCACGCGGGTGAACTATCCCGGCGATACTAAATACATGGAGCTCCACCGAGCTAAACTAACCTCCACAATAAACAATCACACACAAAGACAAGGGGGCAGAGGGAACACTTATACAGGTACTGATGAGGGGATATGAACCAGGTGTGTGCAATAAACAAGACAAAACAAATGGAATGATGAGATGAGGAGCGGCAGTGGCTAGAAGGCCGGTGACGACGAACGCCGAAGCCTGCCCGAAAAAGGAGAGGAGGCAGCTTTGGAGGAAGTCGTGACAGTATCAGAACAATAATATGTCCTTTGCATTTTTAAATGATATGAATGGTTTAAATGGTGTTTAAAGATATTGACACCAATTGTTATAGGATCATATAGGCCTACTCCAGTAGAGAACCTAGACAGGTTAGTAACCCTCTTACTGTATCAATCCTTTATAGTATCCTAGCCCCACATTAGATCGGTCAATATTTTTTTATGTTCAATTCTATTCGTTCCGATTCACATCTGCTAGAAGGGCAGGCACAGTGTAACAGCAATGAAGTTATAATGTACCGCAATCGCTACAATTAGATTGTATCAGATCAAACTCAAAACCCAAACTTGGTTTTACCATTTTAACATCTGTACAGTCCTCAAAATAATAAAAAAGTGAGACTCACCTGCTTTTTCCTTTCCATAAATCCAAGACACATTTTACATCCATATAGTCCAAGGTTCCGTATTGCATGAGTAAAAAGGATGAGTCCATCATGCATGAAACAATAATAACAAATACAAAAATATAGGATTGTAATGTGTGTTGCAATGTTGTGTATCGTTGTCTACATACAACTTATCGACAACTAGACGAACATTATGCTTCTCTGCTCGGAGCCTTTTGAAAGTGGGGTACAGGTCACGTCGTCTCTTCACTATTTCATGGGGAATTGTTAATTAATAGAGAATGGCGTGTTCTTCAGTTCCCTACCCTGTTGTAGCAAGGCAATCTTCATTTTGTAGTGAGTTAGCCTAGCTACTATCGGACCGGGTCTTCCCTCCCGCCGCCGAAACGATGAGCCCTTTGAAAATCAATTGTATCCACCTCATCTTGAGATTACGTTTCATGAAAACCTTGACTTTATCCTCAGTTGCCAGATAGTTTTCATTTTCATCCTCCTTTGTTCCTATTATGACAATATTCTTCTTCATACTTCTGCACTTCAGAGGAAGTAATTCTGCTTTCATTGTGTTATTATCATACCATAGCCTCTCCGTAGGGGCTTGTACGGTCCACGGTCGTTTTCAATATCTTATTTTCAGCTCGTATTTCTTCCATCATTTTATTGCTGTAATCCATTCCTGATTTGAGTGCCTCAACCTCCTCCATTAACCCAGGCAATAAATTCAGCTTTTTCAACTATTCGTCCATGCTTGTCAGCAATGCTATATCTTCTGCTGACATTGTTGTAAAAACCTCCTCTTCCATTGTTATATTCAGATGTTTAGTTGGAGGCTTCCGTTTCGCTCGAGGAGAGGACTGATCTTGTTCGCTTCGATGTGTATGATTGTTGTTCGAGCATATCAAAGTGTTGCTCAATAAATAGTTTAAGGTTCACTATATATGTTTTTGCAGTTATCAGCTAATCCTCAATTTTACGATTAATTCATGGGACAAGCTGTGCCTACCACTCTGCGACTTCCCACATAATTTCCCTCCCTGGTCTTTGTGGTAGAATCTCAAAGCAACGTGTTTGTTGTGTGTGCGTTTATCTAAATTACAGTCCTTGTCAGCGTGTAGAGAATTAATTATTTTTGTGTTCTAGTCATGGGTTTGCATTATGCTAGTTAACACTAGAACCACCATAGGCTAGCAATCACAGTGGAAATATTACATTTACATTTAGTCAAATTATGCTATTGAGAGATGGAATCTGAGTAAAAATTGCAATGGATGCTGTGGGCCATAATTAGGCGGTATGTTTGATGTACTCTGCAGGAGGTTAGAGGTGTTTCCGAGTTCATAGTCAGTGGGTTTTCCGAGTCCAGTCAGTCTAACCCCACTCATCCTCCTCCTCTCCTCAGATATCCGTGGCCTACAGAGTTTCCTGGACCAGACATCTCGACAGGGGCTGGACGTGTCTTTACAGAGACTGGACAGGAACATCAGTAAGGTCTTCTCGAACCTCTTCAACACCATGAGGACAGAGGAGCTCAACCGCTACAGGGACACGCTGAGACGGGCCATCCTACTGCTCAGCCCCCGAGGAGCAGAGGCCTTCATCCAACAGGTACGTGGCAGCATTTAGGCCTAGATATAACCACGCATACAGTGCCTTGCAATAGTATTTTGTTGCATTACAACCTGTAATGTAACATTCATGTAATGGACATACACAAAATAGTCCAAATTGGTGAAGTGAATTTTTTTTAATAAAGAATAAATGGTGTGTGCAAATGTATTCACCCCCTTTGCTATGAAGCCCCTAAATAAGATCTGGTGCAACCAATTACCTTCAGAAGTCACACAATTAGTTAAATAAAGTCCACCTGTGTGCAATCTAAGTGTCACATGATCTGTCACATGATCTCAGTATGTATACACCTGTTCTGAAAGGCCCCAGAGTCTGCAACATCACTAAGCAAGGGACAGCACCAAGCAAGCGGCACCATGAAGACCAAGGACCTCTCCAAACAGATCAGGGACAAAGTTGTGGAGAAGTACAGATCAGGATTGGGTTATAAAAAAATATCAGAAAAGTTGAACATCCCACGGAGCACCATTAAATCCATTATTAAAAAATGAAAAGAATATGGCACCACAACAAACCTGCCAAGAGAGGGCCGCCCACCAAAACTCACGGACCAGGCAAGGAGGGCATTAGTCAGAGAGGCAACAAAGAGACCAAAGATAACCCTGAAGGAGCTGCAAAGCTCCACAGTGGATATTGGAGTATCTGTCCATAGGACCACTTTAAGTCGTCCACTCCACAGAGCTGGGCTTTACGGAAGAGTGGCCAGAAAAAAGCCATTGCTTAAAGAAAAAAATAAGCAAACATGTTTGGTGTTCGCCAAAAGGCATATGGGAGACTCCCCAAACATATGGAAGAAGGTACTCTGGTCAGATGAGACTAAAATTGAGCTTTTTGGCCATCAAGGAAAACGCTATGTCTGACGCAAACCCAACATCTCTCATCACCCAGAGAACACCATCCCCACAGTGAAGCATGGTGGTGGCAGCCTCATGCTGTGGGGATGTTTTTCATCGGCAGGGACTGGGAAACTGGTAAGAATTGAAGGAATGATGGATGGCGCTAAATGTAGGGATATTCTTGAGGGAAACCTGTTTCAGTCTTCCAGAGATTTGAGACTGGGACGGAGGTTCACCTTCCAGCAGGACAATGACCCTAAGCATACTGCTAAAGCAACACTCGAGTGGTTTAAGGGGAAACATTTAAATGTCTTGGAATGGCGTAGTCAAAGCCCAGACCTCAATCCAATTGAGAATCTGTAGTATGACCTAAAGATTGCTGGAACCCATCCAACTTGAAGGAGCTGGAGCAGCTTTGCCTTGAAGGATGGGCAAAAATCCCAGTGGCTAGATGTGCCAAGCTTATAGAGACATACCACAAGAGACTTGCAGCTGTAATTGCTGCAAAAGGTGGCTCTACAAAGTATTGACTTTGGGGGGGTGAATAATTATGCAAACTCAAGTTTTCTGTTTTTTTGTCTTATTTATTGTTTGTTTCACCCCCAAAAAATATTTTGCATCTTCAAAGTGGTAGGCATGTTGTGTAAAATTATACAAACCCCCCCAAAATCCATTTAATTCCAGGTTGTAAGGCAACAAAATAGGAAAAATGCCAAGGGTGGTGAATACTTTCGCAAGCCACTGTACATACAGTTGAAGTCGGAAGTTTACATACACTTTAGCCAAATACATTTAAACTCAGTTTTTCACAATTCCTGACATTTAATCCTAGTAAGAAATTCCCTGTTTTAGGTCAGTTAGGATCACCACTTTATTTTATGAATGTGAAATGTCAGAATAATAGTAGAGAGAATTGTTTATTTCAGCTTTTTCCCAGTGGGTCAGAAGTTTACATACACTCAGTTAGTATTAGGTAGCATTGCCTTTAAATTGTTTAACTTGGGTCAAACGTTTCGGGTAGCCTTCCACAAGCTTCCCACAATAAGTTGGGTGAATTTTGGCCCATTCCTCCTGACAGAGCTGGTGTAACTGAATCAGGTTTGTAGGCCTCCTTGCTGGCACACGCTTTTTCAGTCCTGCCCACAAACTTTCTATAGGATTGAGGTCAGGGCTTTGTGATGACCACTCCAATACCTTGACTTTGTTGTCCTTAAGCCATTTTGCCACAACTTTGCTTGTGGTCATTGTCCATTTGGAAGACCCATTTGCGACCAAGCTTTAACTTCCTGACTGATGTCTTGAGATGTTGCTTCAATATATCCACATCATTTTCCTTCCTCATGATGCCATCTATTTTGTGAAGTGCACCAGTCCCTCCTGCAGCAAAGCACCCCCACAGCATGATGCTGCCACCCCCGTGCTTCACGGTTGGGATGGTGTTCTTCGGCTTGCAAGCATCCCCCTTTTTTCCTCCAAACATAACGATGGTCATTATGGCCAAACAATTATATTTTTGTTTAACCAGACCAGAGGACATTTCTCCAAAAAGTACAATCTTTGTCCCCATGTGCAGTTCCAAACCGTAGTCTGGCTTTTTTATGGTGGTTTTAGAGCAGTGGCTTCTTCCTTGCTGAGCGGCATTTCAGGTTATGTCGATATAGGACTCGTTTTACTGTGGATATAGATACTTCTGTACCTGTTTCCTCCAGCATCTTCACAAGGTCCTTTGCTGTTGTTCTGGGATTTATTTGCACTATTCGCACCAAAGTACTTTCATCTCTAGGAGACAGAACGCGTCTCCTTCCTGAGCGGTATGACGGCTGTGTGGTCCCATGGTGTTTATACTTGCATACTATTGTTTGTACAGATGAACGTGGTACCTTCAGGCATTTGGAAATTGCTCCCAAGGATGAACCAGACTTGTGGAGGTCTACAATTTCTTTTCTGAGGCCTTGGCTGATTTCTTTAGATTTTCCCATGATGTCAAGCAAAGAGGCACTGAGTTTGAAAGTAGGCCTTGAAATACATCCACAGGTACACCTCCAATTGACTCAAATGATGTCAATCAGCCTATCAGAAGCTTCTAAAGCCATGACATCATTTTCTGGAATTTTCCAAGCTGTTTAAAGGCACAGTCGACTTAGTGTACATAAACTTCTGACCCACTGGAATTGTGATACAGTGAATTATACGTGAAATAATCTGTCTGTAAACAATTGTTGGAAAAATTACTTGTGTCATGCACAAAGCAGATGTCCTAACCGACCTGCCAAAACTATAGTTTGTTAACAAGACATTTGTGGAGTGGTTGAAAAACGAGTTTTAATGACTCCAACCTAAGTGTATGTAAACTTCCGACTTCAACTGTACTTGTGGGTGCACTTGAACACACACAAATGCAGGTATGTGTGAGCACACATTTGCACACATACGTGTGAGCACACATACAGTACACACATGTTCTTTACCTGCTCTGTGCACACAAACAGAAACACCCCCACACATAGCCTTACACCAACTAGCCTATACATACAATACTTTTCAGACAAATAGTGTTGAGCTCCATGAGACATTGTCAATCAATTAATTAATCAATCAAATGTATTTTATAAAGCCCTTTTTACAACAGCAGTTGTCACAAAGTGCTACACAGATACCCAGCCTAAAACCCAGAAGAGCAAGCAATGCAGATGCAGAAGCACAGTAGCTAGGAAAAACTCCCTACAATGGCAGGAACCTAAGAAGAAACCTAGAGAGGAGCCAGGCTCCGAGGGGTGTCCAGTCCTCTTCTGGCTGTAGGTTATAGGAGTACATGGCCATTTAGGCCAGATCGTTCTTCAAGACGATTGAGATCATACTGATATTTCCCCTCTGGAATTCCCCCCTGGTCAACATACGGTTTGGGGGCATTGCCGATCATTAGACATTACACATGCCTCCTAATAGCTCAGTCTGTCAGGTGTCCCGGAGATGTCTTGGGACTCAGGCTCAGCACCACAGAGCACAGCAGAGCAGACGGCCCGGCCACAACTGACAGAGTGGAGAAGGAACACCGCTCTCATGCATATGGATGTGTCAGTTCTATGAGCCTCAGCCCAGTCATGCTGTATTTTTAGAAGTCTTAATTTTAGTAGGCATTGAGAGAGGAAGGCGTAACCGTGGCACCTCTCTTTGACTTGGTGGATGCATTCTCTTTGGAATGTCAATCAAACTGGGCGCCGGTGGCAGCTACCTGCTTTAATCTTTAATACCTTGTCGTACACCGACTCCCAGTGCTACTCTCCGTCTACAGGGAAATGTTTGTGAATATTTGAATTAGCTGTACTGCTCTGTAAACCAGACACGCTGTTCCATGCAGCAAAAAAACACTGTCTGTCTATCTGAACGGAGTCTGGTGTTCTTACAACTGTTCTGTCCAGCCTCCAGAAAGACAGACATACAGACATGTTGTCTATCTTTTGGTTGGAGGGGAGACTTGGACTAGTTCGTTGATGACGAATGTTGAATGATGCACCACTGGCATTGCCCTGGGTTGACAAGTGATTTTCACTTCAACTTCCCACATGAGAAAATACAACATGATTACTATAGAATACTACAGTACTTACTGTAGTATGCTGTAGAATACTATACTAAATACTGTAGTATCCCTCAATAATACAGTATTATCCACACAAAAAAAACTAGTAAATACTACAATATTGTCCGCAAAACACTACAGTCCTCAAAAACACTACATTTTTTAAACTATAGTAAAAACGACAGTATTTACTTTGCATATACCCTGCCCATTCCCCTTCCGCCATATTGCAATTTGTGCCACCCATACATGACAAACTTACATGCCAAGTATATACCATATTGTGTTCCTACAAGTTATAAAAAGGAGCAGAAGCGCTGAACTATCCATTTCAGACCCCAGTCCTACCTACCTACAGGTTATGGAAAATTTGCTCTTTTAGAATTTCTCCAGTAGGTTTCCTGAAGGAGAAAGCCTCCACTTCTATGTCAAAGATAATAAAACAGAAACACTATAGTAAATACTACAGTAATGCCCATAAAAACACTACAGTAAATACTACAGTATATTATAGTCCGCAAAAACACTACAGTAAATACTACTGTGTACTACAATCTGCAAAAACACTACATAAATTACTATAGTATGTGCTACAGCTTTATTTTACTACAGTATTTATACTATAGTTAACTCTAAATACTACAGTATACTACAGTATTTACTGTCGTTTTATTCCGGACTTTAGTCAGTGAATAGTACAGTAAAGTCCTCAAAAACACTACAGTGAATACTACAGTATTTATACCATAGTATACTATAGTATTTCTTCATGTGGGTTGCTTGGAGTGTTAAGGCCTCTTGCTCCTCTCTGATCCCTAAGGTGTCTAGGTCATGATGTAGTTACTCAGACAGCTCTGTTGGCCAGGTGTGTTATTTGGAGTTATTCTTCTTCTTTCTACTGTGGCCTTTTGGACTTTATAGCAGGGGTGCTGGTGGGCGAGATGCAGTCGTTTGGCCGTTTGAGAAATAAAATGACGCAGCAGCCTGTCTTGTTGTAGCTGTCAAGAGATGACAGGTGAGCACTCTCACTTGATTAGCCATGAGACAAAATTCAAGATATTTTTTTAAAGAGACATTCTGGCAGTTTTTTTCTGCAATCCCACACTGCTGCTGCCTGACTTACATTTTCATTTACATTTTAGTCACTTAGCAGACGCTCTTATCCAGAGCGACTTACAGTTAGTGAGTGCTTACATTATATTTTTCATACTGGCCCCCCGTGGGAATCGAACCCACAACCCTGGCGTTGCAAACGCCGTGCTCTACCAACATCCCTGCCGGCCATTCCCTCCCTTACCCTGGACGACGCTGGGCCAATTGTGCGCCGCCCCATGGGTCTCCCGGTCGCGGCCGGCTACGACAGAGCCTGGATACTCAAGTGGCTGTTGGGCAGTTGGACGTTTAGCGTAAGGACAAGTAAAACCCTGAAGACCTGATCCTGCAGTAGCTCTGTCTGAGAATGTGTGGTCATTGATGGAAAGAGAGTATAAACGCACATCCATAACACAGGGGCACACACACACACACACTATGATGAAACCACAGCTTGTCTTGATCTCTGTCTCTGTCTCTTCACGAGTCCCTGGTTCAGTGTGGCGTGGATATCTCCAGATAATTGATGCCTTTATGTAATTTATATGACACGTCGTGATACGCTTGTGCAAGGAAATCGTTTACTTTTTATTTCATTTTGATTGAGGACGGCACACGGAACATTATGTTTGATTTAGAGGTTGTATCTCACAAATAATAATAGAAATAATAAAGCATTTTGTCAGCAAGCACAAAAAATTGCCTTGGTGTTCAGCGCTACTGAGTGGAAGTCTATGTGTAGACGTGACAGGATGGTGAGCCACTGTGTACAGGAATAGCCAGGTGGCTGCTTTGGCCTTTGATGATTGATTCTGTTTTCCATGTCTGGGCTGTTTTATTCCCTCGTATGACTACGGCAAATGAGCACTCACCGACAGGCTAGGGTAAGAAGACATGGCTCACCCATCATGTTTGTGGTCCTGTATGGCTCAGTTGGTAGAGCATGGTGCTTGCACCACCAGGAATGTGGGTTTGATTCCTGGGTTCACCTATATGTGCAATTATTATTATATTATTTGGCATAGTAAAAGCACAAGGTGAATAGCCCCTTTAAGAACATGAATGTGTTAAGTGTCCTTTTGATATGTGACAAGAAAACGTTTTTTTAGCTTTCAAGTGTAAATGCGTCCCTCACATCCACTTGTGATTTTTTTTAAAACGATGATTCCAGACTCCACACTCATGCTTAGTAGCCATTTTGTAGGCTGTCCATAGCCTAGGTTCCAGGACACAGGGAATGCACTTATAAGAGCAGTGTCTCACACAGACTACCTTGCTGAGTCTCTGATTAAAGCTAGAGTGGCTTAGAGGAGATCTGTGTGATCTTAGACTCCTGAGTGGCGCAGTGGTCTAAGGCACTGCATCGCAGTGCTAACTGTGCCACTAGAGATCCTGGTTCGAATCCAGGCTCTGTCGCAGCCGGCCGCGACCGGGAGACTCATGGGCGGCGCACAATTGGCCCAGCGTCGTCCAGGGTAGGGGAGGGAATGGCCGGCAGGGATGTAGCTCAGTTGATAGAGCATGGCGTTTGCAACGCCAGGGTTGTGGGTTCAATTCCCACGGGGGGCCAGTATAAAAAAAATATGTATTCACTAACTGTAAGTCGCTCTGGATAAGAGCGTCAGCTAAATGACTAAAATGTAATCTTTCTTCCCTTTTCCAAACAATATGGCTGTGGTTGAGTATGAGAGAGAGAGAGAGAGAGAGAGAGAGAGAGGGGTTGAGTATGCGAGAGAGAGTGAGAGAGAGATAGAGAGGGGGGGGGCACTGGTGCAGGTATTTCACACGGTGCTGTAAAATCTGTGGCACTTTATCTCCTGCACCTTTGCTGTCTCTTTTGTGAGTGTTAAATGCGGTGACTAAATGCAGACAGTGTCTGTTAAAGGCACAGCAAGCACCAAGTCATTGCCCTCCCTCCCCCCTTAGGTACCCAGGACCCCCGCTGTGTCTCCTTTCAGTCAAGATTCAGGCTGATCCCACGCCCACACACACACACACGCACACACACGCACGCATGCATGCACACACACACACACACACACACACACACACACACACACACACACACACACACACACACCAAGCCACTTCAGCACACACTCAGGCTTTCAGTTCTAACACTCAGTGAAGAGTCTTCAGGAGCTGTGCTGTACAGGAGAGAATGCCCTGCTGCTCGTAGAAGAGATAGCAGAGTATACCTTTGTCAGGACGAACGAGTGATTTCCACAGAAGAGAATGATTAATGCAGTGATTAACCAAATGCCTGCAATCTTCTCCATTCAATCACCAGCTTCTTTACTTTGTAAGGCTCATCAGCTATTAGCATTCACACCCAGTTTCCATTTTGCCTTGTTCCGTTGTTTTTCTTTCCTTCCCACTCCAGGGGAGAGGAGGTAAACTTTGAACGTGTTTACTTACTTTAACAATGATGAAAAGGACTAGGTGACTTTAATCATTTGGCGCTGAAATATTAATGTTTTCTCTCTGCTAGCTGCTTGATGTGGTAGCTAGTGGATGCTGTTTTGGCATCTCTGATGTGGGAGTGTGCTCTGTTTTCAGACACACTGGAATCCCAAACTACAGCCAAATGTCGTCAATAAGAGATGGTTCTCTGATAATGTTCTGGGGTGTTAAGAGCTCGGTGTGGTTTCCTGTACAGAGCTATACAGAGCTTGTAATCTTACATTGCATCACTTTTTCTCAAGTCAAGGCAAGGATATGGGCTTACACAATTTACTGGCTGCAGAGAAAAAACTAATGCACCAGGACCTATCTCCCTTCAGAGCTGTTACACAGCTGTTGTTTTAGGGCCCAAGTTGAGGATGGATGGATGGATGGCTGGGTGGATGGATAGAAAGATGAAAAGATTGATGGAAAGTTAATAGAAGGATGGAAGGCACAATAAGGATGGATAAACCCCTTGTTAAACACGCATTCTAGTGCAGGTCCACCAGTACAGTGTTTCAGCTCCTCTCTCTCTTCTCAGTCCCCTCTCTCTCATGCAGAGTCTGTGAATTTCACCTAACATTCTCTCTGTGCAGAAGCTCAGTTCACCGCAGTGCTGCCTCCAGTCTTACCAAGGCCTCAGATTGTGAAGTGACACCCCTTTTCATCTGTTCCCAAGAACACTGTTCCCTGGTGGGGCTCTGCCAGACCCCAGTCAGTAAGGGTGTATGTCCCTTTTCCCTATATAGTGCACTACTTTTGGGCAGAGCCCTATAGGCTCTGCCCTATAGGCTCTGCTCAAAAGTAGTGCACTATATAAGGAAGAGGGTGCCATTTAGGACACTGTCAGGGTGTTCCATCAATCCTCATTCTGCCAGTCTTCCTCCTCTTTTACCCGTGTTTTTTCTGCCCGCTGAGGAGAGAGGGAGGCTGGGCCGGGCTGGGGCTGTCGTGGCTAGGGGAGACAGATTGAGTGGCATCGCCCATCAGGCAGCCAGGAGATGATGGATGACACGTGGTGGGCAAGGTTCCACCTCCTGGGGAGGTGGGTGAGGAACGTGTGGAGAGCTGTGTGTGTGGGTGAGGAAGTGGTGGTTCTGTGTGTGTGGGTGGAGAGACAGTGCGTGTGTGTGTACGTGTGTGTTTGTCTGCACGGTAAATGACAGAATGGCAGGTTTCTCATTAGCCAACCCAGCAGCAGGAGGAGAGAGAACAGGGGTTGGCGTGAGAGGGGTATTTTTAGAAGCATGGGGAGTGATTAAAGGAAGGTCAGAGGAGGGGTCTGCAGGGACACAGACACGGACACACGCAGACGGGCTCAAACATGCGTGTGCGTGCACGCACACAATCAAACAACACACAATTTACATTATTTGAAATTCCATTTGCTTTTTGTACACCACCTTTTTGTCAAGGGAGGTAATTCATTCTGGTTAGACTTAATTTGGGTATAGTGGCTGAAGTTTGGTGATAAAAAGCCATTTCAGGCCAGTTGCATCACAAATTCTTCTTATGCAACTTTGCATTTCTGTTTAAATCATGACACCTTGGGCTTTTTCCAAAATATTGACAGAACTCCATGATTGCCATTCATTTTTGGTTTGTCAAAAGTTTGTCATTTACCAATCTTGAACAACACAGTGACAGCAGCCCTGTATTCCAGCAACCCTGAATATCTATCAAGACAGGCTTCTCTGCACTTAGCCTCTTTAAGTAATCCGGGGGCTACATTTGGAGAAGAGATCAAATGATTGCATTTCAAGTACAATTAACATCCATCACCGACATGCAATTATGCTCTCTCTGTAATAAAGCATTTCTAGTTGTGACCAATTGAATGTAGTGTATATTGACTTCAGGCTTGCACTATCTTTCCAAGAAGTTGTGATGGTAATGGGAGATACTTGGCCGGCAGGGATGTAGCTCAGTTGGTAGAGCATGGCGTTTGCAACGCCAGGGTTGTGGGTTCAATTCCCACAGGGGGCCAGTATGAAAAAATAAAAAAATATATATGCTCTGGATAAGAGCGTCTGCTAAATGACTAAAATGTAAATACTTGTCTCATTGCTGTTGTATGTAAATTAAGAAACATTTTGTATGGAACACAAGTACACAATTATGTACAGTACATACAGTCCATATGTTAATTGTATTTATACAACGGGTGGGTCTAATCCTGAATGCTGATTGGTTAAAACCGCATTCCAAGTTATCACCGGCAAAATCTTTGACGTTAAAATGCCTATTTACTCTGTTCCATCTGACTGCGCAAACCACTGTCTCATCAGCCCAGACAAGCCATTTATAAACTTGACTGATATCTCGTTTTCAACAGCGGAGATTGGTATAAACCTTGCTGTCTGTCTCTCAAGGCAGCTGGGACCATAGTCACCAAGAAAACAATTGGTAACACACTACGCCGTGAAGGACTGAAATCCTGCAGCACCCGCAAGGTCCCCCTGCTCAAGAAAGCACATACACCGTCTGAAGTTTGCCAATGAACATCTGATGATTCAGAGGAGAACTGGGTGAAAGTGTTGTGGTCAGATGAGACCAAAATCAAGCTATTTGGCATCAACTCAAATCGCCATGTTTGGAGGAGGAGGAATGTTGCCTATGACCCCAAGAACACCATCCCCACCGTCAAACATGGAGTTGGAAACATTATGCTTTGGGGGTGTTTTTCTGCTAAGGGGACAGGACAACTTCACCGCATCAATGGGACGATGGACGGGGCCATGTACTGTCAAATCTTGAGTGAGAACCTCCTTCCCTCAGCCAGGGCATTGAAAATGGGTCGTGGATGGGTATTCCAGCATGACAATGTCCCAAAACACACAGCCAATGCAACAAAGGAGTGGCTCAAGAAGAGGCACATTAAGGTCATGGAGTGGCCTAGCCAGTCTCCAGACCTTAATCCCATAGAAAATCTGTGGAGGGAGCTGAAGGTTCGAGTTGTCAGCCTCGAAACCTTAATGACTTGGAGAAGATCTGCAAAGAGCAGTGGGACAAAATCCCTCCTGAGATGTGTGCAAACCTGGTGGACAACTACAAGAAATGTCTGACCTCTGTGATTGCCAACAAGGGTTTTGCCACCAAGTACTAAGTCATGTTTTGCAGATGGGTCAAATACTTATTTCCCTCATTAAAATGTTAATCAATTTATAACATTTTTGACATGCATTTTTTTGTTGTTATTCTGTCTCTCACTGTTCAAATAAACCTACCATTAAAATTATAGACTGATCATGTCTTTGTCAGTGGGCAAACGTACAAAATCAACAGGGGATCAAATACTTTTTTCTCTCACTGTATATCCTCCAAACACCGGCTTCTCTGCATTATCAGTTAAGTAAATCACACTTCAGATCTACATAGAAGTATCACAGAAGACTTGCCCTTTTTAGGCATGAATCCCAGCCAAGCCAACTAGCTTCGTCTCAACTCCACCCCCCCCCCCCCCCCCCCCCCCCCCCCACCCCCCCCACCCTCTCTCTTCTGCTCTCCTCCTTTCCCTCACACATTTCCTTCATCATTACTTATGCTGTCCTACTGTGCCAGCAAGGACTTATTTGATGGGAGACAAATCCCGGTGATTAACAATGATTAAGGGCAGCGTGCAGGGGGGATGCAACTGCGAGAAACACCCTGTCTTAAAGAATCCTCTAGTCCCGCTCTGTTTACAAGGTGTCATGTGTTGTCATTTACACAGGAGCCGTGTCCCAGCCCGGTCCTTATACCTGCATCTAATGAGTCCTGCTCAAATGTGATTTACTTTATGGCTCGTACACTGCAGGAAAGTGCTGTGGTGGTTTACTGAGCTGAATGGTGATTGTAAGGGGATTTGTATGCCATTTGCCTTGGCACAGATATGAAATGGATGTGCTGTTTGAGACTGTATCATTCATCACATGGGGAGATATGTGATTTGTTATGCTGCCACAGATAAAATACATTGTTGTTCTGTCACTCACAGGCCTGACAAGTCTAATCTTAAAAGTTGTCTGTACAGCCAGAACGCGTTTCCAATGCTCCAGAGTCGAATGGCGGCGAGCTTTACACCACTCCAGCCAACGCTTGGCATTGCGCATGGTGATGGAAACCCATTTCATGAAGCTCCCGACGAACAGTTGCTTCGACTCAGCAGTGAGTGTGGCAGCCGAGGACAGGCGATTTTTACGTGCTACACGCTTCAGCAATCGTTGGTCCCGTTCTGTGAGCGTGTGTGGCCTACCACTTCGCGGCTAAGTCGTTGTTGCTCCTAGACATTTCCACTTCACAATAACAGCACTTACAGCTGACCGGGGCAGAATCCACAAATTTGAAAGGGTGTCCACATACTTTTGTGTATGTATGATTTATTTTACAATAAAAAAAATAAACATATTGAAGATAACACAAAGTTTAGAAACGTATTTCCATTGTGTTCCTCTTGTTAACCATGTACATCATTCATCAATGAACAACAAATTAAAGATTCAAAACAAATGGAGTTGAGGCAGTTTGAAAAGTCAGTTTGAGCGGAGGGCTCATCGATGGTACAGCAGGGAGAAAGTCAGTCTGTCAGACAAGCCAGGAGCTCTTCATCAGGACTCATCGCTTTATCCGATGTTCCCATCATCACAAACACCATGCAAACAAACACAAACACCATGCAAAGGCATACACGCAGGTATGCATGCACACACATATAGACACACACACCTGTATACACACACATACAAGGCACACACCATGCATACGCACACATAAACACACACACACACACACACAGGCTCTGTTTCCATTTGTTCTAAGGCGTCTGTCTGAATGTTCTATGTTCCTTGCTGTGTATTTATCCCTACATCTCCATGAGTGCTTGTCAACTCACTTAACTCTAATAAAAAGCAATATGGCAGCGTACATGATAACAGCTGCAGCTGGCTTGAACAGAAGAGGATGTCATCAGGCTTAAAGCTCAAATCCAAACTTGAGTGCTGACTAAGTGAAATGCCGAGCTAGGTACAGTGAAAGTGCTGAGTCTAACAATGTAGCTAACAGCAGGGAATAGTTTAACAGCAAAAAGCTTCACAATCGGTTTAGTAAGAACATGCATTTGAAATGAGAAATATGTCAACATGTTGAGAACACAAACTAGGAGGAAATGTGTCACTATTAACTCTTGAATTATTGATCCAATAACCTAGATCCCCAATGTGTACAGTACATTGTTCTTTAAAACCCTCTAGAGCAGGGGTGTCAAACGTCCGGCCCACGGGTCGGATCAGGCCCGCAAACGGGTTTAATCCGGCCCGCGAGATGATTTTGTAAAGTATAAAAATGAGCTGCAATTTTTCAATAAAAGAAACTGCTGTTCCAATTGTGTCCACAATAGCAATTGTGTTAAGCAAGCAGACCCATCCAACGATTTTTAGTGATAAAAGGGGCAAGCAACAAATTCAGCTACATTTCAGGCTGCCTTTGGGGAGTTTGGCCACCAATTTTTATGGTTTTGATTGCATTTAGCAACTTTTCCCAGTCAATTCTGCCGCAAAAAGATGTCACAGCAAAGGTACACACACAGGCAGAGAAGCAGAAGGGGAGGGGATGCAGTAAACACTACATCGGTGACCGCAGCTGTGCCGTAGCAAGGCAAATTGGTGCTGTGACGTCGTCGCGGCAATGGCAAAAAGTCATTTAGAGACTTCTAACGACAAATGAAGGAGCCATTAGCAATTCGCACTGAAAATAGTTGGCAACATTGGCAAGAACCAGTGTCTGGAATGTGCTTCATGAGACACTTGTTTTACAACACCTTGCTACGAAAGTAGCTTGCAACTTAGTTTCAAAGTTTCATCATGCCATGTAAAAATATGTTACCGTGGAAACGGTATTAACTGCGAGTTGAATGCCCGGTCTTCAGTCAGCTCAGCTTTCATACAACACAATATTCTAGAACTGGCTAGTTTTGTCTCGTCTTCCCTTATGTCCGCTGTTACATATTTTTTGGGGGACAAATCCCAGAACTACTAATATCCCTACAGGTTTAGACTATATGTGGACATTGCACTATCATCACCCAGCTTGAGTGTAGATACATTTATCAAAGAAAAACCGATGGGTGTGTTCGTGTTACAAATAAAAAATAAAAATCCTGCAATAAATATCATATTGATATGCTTACAAAGACAGTATGCCAAAATAAGTTGTGTGTAGAGTACAACTTCAGCTGTCTAACCAGAACTAGAATGGCATTCTATTTATATGGTCTTTTTGGCCAAATCTAGCTAAGGATTTTGTTATCAAACCACACACTGGCATGCACAGCTCTCTGGTTGAGGTTCTGTCTTCAAGTCTCTTGTGGGTGATGAATAGGGTTGTTGTGTTCACAGTATTACTGCCACACTGGCAGTCATGTGTCATGACCGCAGTAAAATTCCATGTGACTCACGGTAATCTCCTCTTATGCACTCTGGACATGCTTTGGTTTTACCCAACTTGCTATTGACCATCAGGTCCTAATGGTCTGGTACTCAGGGCTCTATTGTCCCTCTAACCACTCTGGGGGGGGGGGGGTGGGGGGGGGGGGTGGGGGGGGGGGGGGGGGGGTAGAAGGATTACTTTATCCTATCCCAGGTATTCCTTAAAGAGGTGGGGTTTCAAATGTCTCCGGAAGGTGGTGAGTGACTCCGCTGTCCTGGCGTCGTGAGGGAGCTTGTTCCACCATTGGGGTGCCAGAGCAGCGAACAGTTTTGACTGGGCTGAGCGGGAACTATGCTTCCGCAGAGGAAGGGGAGCCAGCAGGCCAGAGGTGGATGAACGCAATGCCCTCGTTTGGGTGTAGGGACTGATCAGAGCCCGAAGGTACAGAGGTGCCGTTCCCCTCACTGCTCCATAGGCAAGCACCATGGTCTTGTAGCGGATGCGAGCTTCAACTGGAAGCCAGTGGAGTGTGCGGAGGAGGGGGGTGATGAGAGAGAACTTGGGAAGGTTGAACACCAGACGGGCTGCGGCATTCTGGATGAGTTGTAGGGGTTTAATGGCACAGGCAGGGAGGCCAGCCAACAGCGAGTTGCAGTAGTCCAGACGGGAGATGACAAGTGCCTGGATTAGGACCTGTGCCGCTTCCTGTGTAAGGCAGGGTCGTACTCTCCGAATGTTGTAGAGCATGAACCTGCAGGAGCGGGTCACCGCCTTGATGTTGGCGGAGAACGACAGGGTGTTGTCCAGGGTCACGCCTAGGCTCTTCGCACTCTGGGAGGAGGACACAGCGGAGTTGTCAACCATGATGGCGAGATCATGGAACGGGCAGTCCTTCCCCGGGAGGAAGAGCAGCTCCGTCTTGCCAGGGTTCAGCTTGAGGTGGTGATCCGTCATCCATGCTGATATGTCTGCCAGATTGGCAGAGATGCGATTCGCCACCTGGTTATCAGAAGGGGGAAAGGAGAAGATTAGTTGTGTATCGTCAGCGTAGCAATGATAGGAGAGGCCATGTGAGGATATGACAGAGCCAAGTGACTTGGTGTATAGGGAGAAAAGGAGAGGGCCTAGAACTGAGCCCTGGGGGACACCAGTGGTGAGAGCACGTGGTGCGGAGACAGCTTCTCGCCACGCCACTTGGTAGGAGCGACCGGTCAGGTAGGACGCAATCCAGGAGTGAGCCGCGCCGGAGATGCCCAGCTCGGAGAGGGTGGAGAGGAGGATCTGATGGTTCACAGTATCAAAGGCAGCAGACAGGTCTAGAAGGACAAGAGCAGAGGAGAGAGAGTTAGCTTTAGCAGTGCGGAGAGCCTCCGTGACACAGAGAAGAGCAGTCTCAGTTGAATGACCAGTCCTGAAACCTGACTGGTTTGGATCAAGAAGGTCATTCTGAGAGAGATAGCAAGAGAGTTGGCTAAAGACGGTACGCTCAATAGTTTTGGAAAGAAAAGAAAGAAGGGATACTGGTCTGTAGTTGTTGACATCAGTGGGATCGAGTGTTGGTTTTTTGAGAAGGGGAGCAACTCTCGCTCTCTTGAAGACGGAAGGGACATGGCCAGCGGTCAAGGATGAGTTGATCAGCGAGGTGAGGTAGGGGAGAAGGTCACCGGAGATGGTCTGGAGAAGAGAGGATGGGATGGGGTCAAGCGGGCAGGTTGTTGGGCGGCCTGCAGTCACAAGTCGCAGGATTTTATCTGGAGAGAGAGGGGAGAAAGAAGTCAAAGCATAGGGTAGGGCAGTGTGAGTAGGACCAGCAGTGTCATTAGACTTAACAAACGAGGATCGAATGTCGTCAACCTTCTTTTCAAAGTGGTTGACGAAGTCATCCACAGAGAGAGAGGAGGGGGGGGCGGGGGGGGAGGATTCAGGAGGGAGGAAAATGTGGCAAAGAGCTTCCTAGGGTTAGAGGCAGATGCTTGGAATTTAGAGTGGTAGAAAGTGGCCTTAGCAGCAGAAACAGATGAAGAAAATGTAGAGAGGAGGGAGTGAAAAGATGCCAGGTCGGCAGGGAGTTTAGTTTTCTTCCATTTCCGCTCCGCTGCCCGGAGCTCTGTTCTGTGAGCTCGCAATGAGTCATCAAGCCACGGAGCTGGAGGGGAGGACCGAGCCGGCCGGGAGGATAGGGGACACAGAGAGTCAAAGGATGCAGAAAGGGAGGAGAGGAGGGTTGAGGAGGCAGAATCAGGAGATTGGAGGGAGAAGGATTGAGCAGAGGGAAGAGATGATAGGATGGAAGAGGAGAGAATAGTGGGAGAGAGAGAGCGAAGGTTGCGGCGGCGCATTACCATCTGTGTAGGGGCAGAGTGAGTAGTGTGGGAGGAGAGCGAGAGAGAAAAGGAAACAAAGTAGTGGTCGGAGACATGGAGGGGAGTTGCAGTGAGATTAGTAGAAGAGCAGCATCTAGTAAAGATGAGGTCAAGCGTATTGCCTGCCTTGTGAGTAGGGGGGGATGGTGAGAGGGTGAGGTCAAAAGAGGAGAGAAGTGGAAAGAAGGAGGCAGAGAGAAATGAGTCAAATGTGGACATAGGGAGGTTGAAATCCCCCAAAACTGTGAGGGGTGAGCCATCCTCAGGAAAGGAACTTATCAAGGCGTCAAGCTCATTGATGAACTCTCCAAGGGAACCTGGAGGGCGATAGATGACAAGGATATTAAGCTTAAATGGGCTAGTGACTGTGACAGCATGGAATTCAAATGAGGAGATAGACAGATGGGTTAGGGGAAAAATTGAGAATGTCCACTTGGGAGATATGAGGATTCCTGTGCCACCACCCCTCTGACCAGATGCTCTCGGGGTATGCGAGAACACATGGTCAGACGAGGAGAGAGCAGTAGGAGTAGCAGTGTTTTCAGTGGTGATCCATGTTTCCGTCAGCGCCAGGAAGTCGAGGGACTGGAGATTAGCATAGGCTGGGATGAAGTCAGCTTTGTTGGCAGCAGAACGGCAGTTCCAGAGGCTGCCTGAGACCTGGAACTCCAGGTGTGGGGTGCGTGCAGGGACCACCAGGTTAGAGAGGCAGCAGCCACGCGGTGTGGGGCGTTTGTGTAGCCTGTGCAGAGAGGAGAGAACAGGGATAGGCAGAGGCATAGTTGACAGGCTGTAGCAAATGGCTACAATAATGCAGAGGAGATCGGAATGAAATGAACTAAACATCGGGACAGTAGAGAACAGGGCCTCCCTCACCAAAAACTTCTACTTCTAACAACTATAATTGTTTCACTGAACCACCCGAACAAAAACTCTACCAACTTCCACCTTTAGAAATCAGAATTGTTGTGAACCACAGCGGTTCAATGTTTAAAGGAATAGACTCAACCCACTTTATTCAGCTAGCTAACTATGACACCATAGCTAACTAGCATGCTAGCATCCAAAAACGCACAGTTTAGCACCAACACTTGCATCCAAAAACACACAGTTTAGCGCCAACACTTGGTCACAACAAACCACCAATAGTGTGTTAACACACTAAGCAGATAATTCGTGTCCGTGTCTGTTGGCTAGCTAGCACTGTGTTGACCTTGTTTGAAGAACGGCTAGCTAGCTAGGTTCGTGCTACCCCCGGCACCGCCGAACAACAATGCCAACCCACAGTAACTAACCACAACAGCCCACGATGCCTAGCTATGACGCCATAGCTAACTAGCATGCTAGCATCCAATAACACACAGTTTAGCACCAATACTTGGTTACAACAAACCACCAAGAGTGTGTTAACACACTAAACAGATAATTCATGTCCGTGTCTAGTTTATTTCGTAACGCAGCAAAAATTAAACGTTGGTTAGCTAGCACATTAACATTGGAAACAACTCTCCACCGTTGCACTAAACAGATAATTACCAATAAACGTTACCAGTAGCTACCCGCTAGCTAGCTAGCATACCAAGAGTGTGTTAACACACAAAACAGATAATTCATGTCCGTGTCAAGTTCCTTTCATAACGCAGCAAAAAAAAATAAACGTTGGCTAGCTAGCACATTAGCTAGCACATTAACATTGGAAACCACTCTCCACCATTGCACTAAACAGATAATAACCAATAAACGTTACCAGTAGCTACCCGCTAGCTAGCTAGCCTCGTGCTTCGCCGGGCTCCGCCGTAACAATACTTAAACAATACGTAAACAATACTTACCTACAATAATTGCCTACGGAAACCTACAATAACTACTAAATAAACTACCTACCTACCTACCTACGATCTAAATACATGGTTTAAGCTTTACTCAACACCATATGAGAAGCCAAGCTTACCTCCTGCTAGAGAAAAACACAACCACAACCTCTCCCGACGAAGTCAGCACGACATCAATGCAAATGCAATTGAAAATCACATCAAACACCTATCATCAAAACAGTATCATGCTTTTACAACTCACCTCACTGTGATGATCAATTTGAAGAAAGAAGTTCATCAGCAGGTTGAAACTGAATGTAAAGTATGGTCATTGTGGATGTTGTTTCAAAGCCTAACACAACAAAATGAACAGCGCTTTCTAAGGTGATGATTAATTAACACCCATATGCATACCCATAGGTAAAAAAAACGGAATTAAAATTATGATTGTGCCATTATACAATACATAGTCTACTGCATATTACACATTGCAGAAACACATAAAACAAAAAAAATTGATCCACAAGTCTGGGAGAGAACGTATAGCCCTAGGCGATGCTGTTGGTTCTGTCACGCTCTGATCGAGAGAACTCTCGTTGGTTGGGTCAGGGTGTGAGTTTTCTGTTGAGATCTATGTTAGTGTATTTCTATGTGGTAGATCTAGGTTGAATTTCTATGTTTGGCCGGGTGTGATTCCCAATCAGAGACAGCTGTCGCTCGTTGTCTCTGATTGGGGATCATACTTAGGTAGCCTGGTTGCCTACCTTAGTTGTGGGAACTTGTTCCGTTTAGGCTTGTATGTGTATAGCCGGAGGACCTCACGTTACGTTGTTTCTTGTTTTGTTGTATGTTTATTGAGTTAGTAAACATGTATGCTTTTCACGCTGCACCTTGGTCTGACCCGTCTCTCAACGATCGTGACAGAAGATCCCACCACAAAAGGACCAAGCAGCGTGCCGAGGAGGAGCGAATAGCTTTGTCACAGGTGGGCAAATGGTGGTCATGGGAGGAGATATTCGCTGGGAAAGGACCCTGGGCGAAGGTACAGGCCCTGGCAAGAGAGGATCAACCGCTGAGGAAGCCCGAGAGGCAACCCAATAAAACATTTTGGGGGGGGGCTAGAGGGGTGGTCGGGAATCGAGAGAGAAGAGCCCCGACCACTGCACCCGGTGGGGTTCCAGTTGGAGTCCCTACGACCATGGGAACAGGAATGGGAACAGTTTTACACGGAGGAGTTGGAGGATGACGACGACGATGAGTTTCTGTTCCCTAACTCGTGGGGGGCTCCCGGAGGAGTCCTCACTGGAGGAGGATTGGCGAGAGAGAGAGAAGGACTGGAGCAGTCTGAGAGAGGAGGCCACCACGTTACAGGGGCTGTTAGCTCAGAGGGAGCAGGAGTTATCCGTTCAGATAAAATAAGTATTGTAATGTAAAACAAATATATAATAATAATGGTGGTGCTCTAAACATGCGCAAATTCCCATTGGAACACAGACATTTTAAGAGTGCAGGCTTTTTCAATGTGCCATACCGAAGCTGAAGTCTCTACCTATCCATTGATGTAAATATATCCTCTGTCTGATTCCCAGTTCATCCACTAGATAGCAGTAGGTGATCACATGACGTCTCTTGGCCACTTGAAACCAGTTGCGTCTGGTTTATATAGTGAGTCATGGTGCCAAAAATGGCTGAATGGATTTTCAAGCCTGACATCTTAAAATGACCTCAGTAATCAGGGCTTTCAAGTTCTGGAGTAAAAAATATATAAGACACAGAAAGGTGAAGAAACTTCCAAATTCCCATTCACTTTTCCTATTGTAAACGATGAGCTAGCTAAACGGCACATGTGGAAGATGCATACAAGATAATGTGGATGGAGAAAGAAATGCATTGCTTTACAATGTCCATCAGGTGTACCCTTTCCATGCATACTAAATGTTTGCACTTTTGGACTTGACCACCATTGCATACTCTATGAATATGTCCATAGCTCATGATTTATGGCCTTTATGGGGGGTGGGGATTCTTATGACATTGACAGCAGTAAGATTTGAGTTCGATTTCCAAAAGGACAAGGCCTGTAGCTTTCAATGATATCTCACTTCTATTTTCTGATGAATTATTTTTTTTGGGGGGGGGGAGTACCCCCCCAAAGTCACCGAGCCACCCTGTACAGGGACCAAAACAACCGCTTAGAGTTTAACAGGTTTTTAAAATCACTATCATCTGTCATACCCCCATGGGCCTGGAAGGGAAGCGACGGGGAGCTCCTGCTAGCCACTCCCCAAGGACGAGATGGGGTGTGACAGGACATGGACAGAGGGAGGATCGCTGGTTCACTGCCCATCATGGGAGAGTTTAGGTCTTGGAGTGAGCTGGCATACGGCTTATTAGCAGCTGTAGAAATTGGGTACCACCCAGGGACTGACAGGCGTCAGGCGTATTAATCACACAGGTCACCCTGGCAGAGAAGCTGGGTTCTTCCAACCATCACTACAGAACTACTCCCTCTCCGCTGCTTCTTCCACAGTGAATCCAG
>NW_028164100.1:0-18708 GCF_964263955.1 Coregonus lavaretus
ACACACACACACACACACACACACACACACACACACACACACACTTAGCAACTCCCTCACTTCTCTTCACTGTTCGAAAAAAAAATACTCTTGACACTGCTAAGAGAGAGTCCTATCACAGCCAAGCAAGCTCAGGGTGGATTTGTAAGCCTTGAGTTAGGCTTGTGCTGCAGGCCGTTTCTATGATATATACTTCCTTCATTTACACAGAACCTTTAACGCAGGAGATCCTCGTATAAATAATTCCAAGAAATCAATCCGGTATAATCTGCCAAACCGTACATAGGAAAGTTTCCAGCTATTCCTCAGAATAGCTTGTGACAGTGCTGTCGGAGAGAGCCTCCCTGTGCAGGCCGGGGATCAATCAGAACTGTAAAAGATGACTTAAACACACACACGCAAGCACAGACGCAGATGCAACACACACGTCCACTACTGGTCAAAAGTTTTAGAACACCTACTCATTCAAGGGTTTTTCTTTATTTGTACTATTTTCTACATTATAGAATAATAGTAAAGACATCAAAACTATGAAATAAAACATATGGAATCATGTAGTAACCAAAAAAGTGTTAAACAAATCAAAATATATTTTATATTTGAGATTCTTCAAATAGCCACCCTTTGCCTTGATGACAGCTTTGCACACTATTGGCATTCTCTCAACCAGCTTCATTAGGTAGTCACCTGGAATGCATTTCAATTAATAGGTGTGCCTTGTTAAAAGTTAATTTGTGGACTATATTTCCATCTTAATGCGTTTGAGCCAATCAGTTGTGTTGTGACAAGGTGGGGGGGGGGGGGGGTATACAGAAGATAGCCCTATTTGGTAAAAGAACAAGTCCATACTTTGGCAAGAACAGCTCAAATAAGCAAAGAGAAATGACAGTCCATCATCACTTTAAGGCATGAAGGTCAGTCAGTCCAGAAAATGTAAAGAACTTTGAAAGTTTCTTCAAGTGCAGTCACAAAAACCATCAAGTGCTATGATGAAACTGGCTCTCATGAGGACCGCCACAGGAATGGAAGACCCAGAGTTACCTCTGCTGCAGAGGATAAGTTCAAGTAACAGACACATCTCAGCATCAACTGTTCAGAGGGGACTGTGTGAATCAGGCCTTCATGGTCAAATTGCTGCAAAGAAACCACTACTAAAGGACACCAAAAAGAAGAAGAGACCTGCCTTGGCCAAGAAACACGAGCAATGGACATTAGACCGGTGAAAATTTGTCCTATGGTCTGGAGTCCAAATTGGAGATTTTTGGTTAAAACCGCCGTGTCTTTGTGAGACGCGGTGTGGGTGAACGGATGATCTCCGCATGTGTATTTCCCACCGTAAAGCATGGAGGAGGAGGTGTTATGGTGTGGGGGTGCTTTGCTGGTGACACTGTCTGTGATTGATTTAGAATTCAAGGCGCACTTAACCAGCATTGGCTACCACAGCATTTTGCAGCGATACGCCATCCCATCTGGTTTGGGCTTAGTGGGACCATCATTTATTTTTCAACAGGACAATGACCCAACACACCTCCAGGCTGTGTAAGGGCTATTTTACCAAGAAGGAGAGTGATGGAGTGGTGCATCAGATTACCTGGCCTCCACATTCCCCCATCCTCAACCCAATTGAGATGGTTTGGGATGAGTCGGACGGCAGAGTGAAGGAAAAGCAGCCAACAAGTGCTCAGCATATGTGGGAACTCCTTCAAGACTGTTGGAAAAGCATTCCAGGTGAAGCTGGTTGAGAGATTGCCAAGAGTGTGCAAAGCTGTCATCAAGGCAAAGGGTGGCTATTTGAAGAATCTCAATCTTTTTGGTTACCACATGATTCCATATGTGTTATTTCATAGTTTTGATGTCTTCACTATTATTCTACAATGTAGAAAAACCCTTGAATGAGTAGGTGTGTCCAAACTTTTGACTGGTACTGTATGTAAACACACATACAAACACACGTATACACAAGTGCACACACGCGTATACACACACACACACACACACACACAACACAGCCTTTAGTCGTTCAGAATCTGGCAGGGTACATCCTTATAGTAAACTAGATAAATCTCAGAGTTGATAGAATCTAACCTTGTTCTCTCTCAGTGTTTTAATACCTCAGATAAATCACCCTGATCCAGAGAGAAGAAGAGGAGGTCTGAAATCGGCAGGCTGCCACCAGTGGAAAAAGAGCGAGTGGGAAATGTTTACAAACCCCACAGGTTGATTTATCCGTGTATATGAGGAAACATCAAGTGAGGATCATCTAGTCGGTTTATTAAAGGACTGTGGAATGTCCCTTCAAAAATAGTCCAACCGGCAGTTACCATAGAAATAGTCATTCTTATAAGATATACTGTATTTGTCCATTTGTCTTCTGCTTTTATGCTTGTGGCAGTAACATTCTCCCTGCCTCCATTTTGCCTCATCTTGAAAAGGTTACTGGCACCTTTGATATGCTTGTAGCTGAATAATATATGCCATTTAGCAGACACTTTTATCCAAAGAGACTTACAGTCATGCGTGCATACATTTAATTTATGGGTGATCCCAGGAATCTAACCCACAACCGTGGCGGTGCAAGCACCATGCTCTACCAACTGAGCCACGGATATCAGGCAGAGGAGCAGAAGTTGTATTACCATGGTAACATCTAGAATAAACACACCATCTCCCCTCAAGGTATGTTGCACAACTGCAGTAGTGGACACTACAGGTAAGGATCAGCCCCTTTTACTAGAGAGGGCCTCGTATCAACACCCTGGTTGTGGTCTGGTTGCGGTCAGGGTTTCACAGCCATAGAAATAGATTTACAAGAACGGACATTCCCATTCAACTCAACGGTCCCTCATGGATAGAGTGGCAGCCATATTGAGTGCACTGTGGAATTCCAGTGGTCTGAGGGGCCTTGCACATTCTATTTCGATATACTGATTGTGACATCACCAAGTAATGTCATGTCATTGCCACAACAAAGAGACATATTTAAGGGATAATGCCCTCGAAGCCGGTGTTTGGAGGATATATTGGCACGGGTGTTGTTGCAAACCGTGCAAATATATTCTCCAAACACCGGCTTCGAGGGCATTACCAACTTATTCAAATAATAATTGACATATTTTCATTAAAAACGTAATTTTTATGAATGTATTCATACTATTTCATCCTTCCACAAGATATAGTCCCGACACAAATCTAGGGTTGCTACCCAAGCCGGCTGGTCGTTCGTTCTATCGGTTCGGTTGCTAGAGACACGACCCAGTCATTCAGTCTTTATGTTCTGTATCTATGGATGCGACCCAGTCGTTCCTTCTAAACATTCCATTGCCATACTGGCTGGCAACGTTCTTATCCCTTGCTTGCTTGTTAGCCAACTACGGCTATCTTACAGTCACATCAAAAAGTCCAGCCAGAATAACAGCAAAGTAGTTGCATTTGCATTTGTGTAAGCTGTTTTCTAGTGACATTTATTTGGATATATCCATAACAATGAGCTAATGAGGCGCGATTTCGCCTGGCATAGAAAATGTGCTCACTCATCAGGACACTGTTGTTCAGAGGAGCTAGCCAACAACACAGCTAACACAATCACTTCAAACTGAAGCAGGAAAGACTGCAAACTAGCTGCGCTTCGTTTCGTTTTACCTTTTTCAATTGACATTTCATTGAATATATCCATAAAAATGACGCTGATTCATGATTATGACTGACTGAGAAACACTGCCTTCCTGTCTGTCTCGACTCCCGACACGTTCATTAATATGGGACAGCTGGAGATCGAATTTGAATATTGAAACAATGTTGCAAATGTTGGAGAGACAGACAGCAAGGTTTATACAAATCTCCACTGTTGAAAACGAATTGTTAGTCTAAAAGAAATGTGAGATAATGTCTAGATGCTTTTTATAGTGGAGATCAAGTTTATAAAGTGCCTGACTGGGTTGATGAGACAGTGGATTGCGTAGTCAGATGGAACAGTATAAATAGGTATTTTAACATCATAGATTTAGCTGGTGGTAACTTGTGGAATAGACACCGGCTGGAATGTGGTTTTAACCAATCAGCATTCAGGATTAGACCCACCATTGTATAAAATACAACAATTTCTGCCCTTACGGTTCTGACATTCCAGAACTTCCAGTTCAAACGGTATAGGCATCTGGAACCACTTGACACTTTAAGGGCCAATCAGGGGTGAGAAACACAGTTTCAAGTAGAGAGACAATTCCGAAATGAATGTGATGGTGTTATATTTCAGTTTTCTATTGAATGAATCTAAACCTACATCATACAGTACATAACACATTCCACCAGTGAGATCTAGCTTACTCACCCGGCGCCTTTGTAACATCAGAGAGATGCAATTTGATTTGTTTATAAGGCTGTAAGAGGGGAGATCACGGGTCGAATACTAACATATTGATAAACATTTTCGACAGGGAATAATGCAACTTGTTTTCCTGTTTACAAACACAATAATTTACTTCCTCTAAAGTATTCCACATGATATGTTCATTTGTACAAAGAAAAAGAACAGTTTGATTAGTAAACCTTCCTGTATGTTAATAACCATATTGTGAAATCTTAATAGATAATGTATTAAAGTAACTCAAGTAATACTGGCCACCCTGTCTGCCTGTCTGTCTGCCTGCCTGCCTGCCTGCCTGCCTGCCTGCCTGTCTGTCTGTCTGTCTGTCTGTCTGTCTGTCTGTCTGTCTGTCTGTCTGTCTGTCTGTCTGTCTGTCTGTCTGTCTGCCTTTCTGTCTGTCTGTCTGTCTGCCTTTCTGTCTGTCTGTCTGTCTGTCTGTCTGTCTGTCTGTCTGTCTGTCTGTCTGTCCTCATACATCTTCTTTCCTTCTCCTTTAGCCTGGAGAGGTTTTAATTATAGAGACTGCCTGGCTGGACTGCCTGGTCAAAGAGGCCACCAATGAAGAAGCAGCTATTTAAAGCCCTAATGGTCAGACCTGACAGGGATGTTAGTTAATAATCACCCCCATGATTAAACCTATTTGACCCTAGACGCATGCTCTGCCGCCATGCCTGCACAGACACACACACACAGAGGCTCACACACACACACACACACACACTAGTGAGCGCGGACACACAAGCACACACACACTTACCTTCTCCTCAGGAGTGTGTGTGTATATGCGCGGGAGTGTGTGTCTCAATGATTTGTATTTCCAATTAATAATGTGAACATCCTGTTTCAGGCTTCTCTAGACTTGGAGACTCCAGCTTTGTTTCACTACAGGCTGACTGAGTCACTTGGTTGTTACTCAGGCTCCGTCCCAAATGGCACCCTATTCCCTATATAGTGCACTACTTTTGAGCAGAGCCATAGGGAATAGGGTGCCATTTGGGATGCAGCCCAGTGACCAGGGCAGATGATAAGGTACTGTTCCTACCTCCATACATCATTAATGGATCGTCTAATGGATTCTATCTAACTGCCTCTCCTTACTCTATTGTTCAATCCATTTGTTTTATATATGATATGTGGTGGTAACAATAGCTGGTTGTTGTCCCATTAAAATTGGACACAATTATACTAATGTATTTGTGGACCAGGTATAAATTGTTTGTGTGTAGGTGTTCCACTTTGCTTCTGCTTCTCCTATAGCCATGCGTTCCTAACAGCCCTGAGCAGCCAAGCCAGCCAAGCCAGTCGCTAGGTGTTAATGTTAACACTGAGCTTAATTTAACAGCGAGGGTGCTAACAATTACACTGTGTGTTTGTCCTGTAGTTAGCAGAGTAAGTGGCGTATTTACTACTGCGTGATGTCAGAAGGTGCCAAAGCAGATACCTTGTTAGAGCATACTGTAGCTCCCCTCCTCTCTCTCTCCAATTATCCTGCCTGTCATCTCTGCTCCTCCTCTCTCTCCTCTCTCTCTCTCTCTCTCTATCTCTCTCTCTCTCTCTCTCTCTCTCTCTCTCTCTCTCTCTCTATCTCTCTCGCTCTCTCTCTCTCTTTCCTCTCTCTCTCTCTCTCTCTCTCTCTCTCTCTCTCTCTCTCTCTCTCTCTCTGTCTCTCTCGCTCTCTCTCTCTTTCCCCTCTCTCTCTCTCTCTCTCTCTCTCTCCCTTCTATCTCTCCCTACCCTTCTCTTCATCTTCTCCTCCCTCCCTGTCCTGTCCCCTGTCTCCCCAACCCAGGGGGGCTTTGAAGGGCTGTGGTGTGTTTACGGAGCAGCAGGGGAACTCCAAACAGGCAAACCAGGGAGGATGGAACTGTGGTGAGGCCCTGATGCACAACCCTGGAGGAGATAGTGTTGTGTCACTATTCTAGCTAGAGAAGCATGTCTGTGTGTGTACAGGTTTAATGAATCTGGATGTGGATGTTGAGAATCCATGATTCCTAAAACCACCCAAGAAAACAGTTATTAACAACCCTCCAATTTCCTTACGCTACAGCATCCAATCCATTGAATCTACATGATTGCTGAAGGGGAAAAATCTCACTGAGCAAGCACAGTTTAGTTTACCTCACTAAAACATTCTACTGTGTTGGTCTGTGTGAAGAAGGATAGTTAAGTCTCTTCAGCTAACCCATCAAGACCAAAGCACGATATGAAACATTACACCAAAAGTAGGAAAATGTGTCTTAAACCAGCAGAGAGAGGAATATAAAACACTAGTATTATAGTTTGCTGCTGCGACCTTGCCATCTGTAACTTGATGTGAATCCCTTTCATGTTTTAGCCTCCCATCCCTCCCCGCCATCCCCCACATGGGGCATAGGGTCTCCTCTCCAAGGCCAGAGAGGGGTGGTGGGATGGGGGTCTCTGAGGAGGGGCTGTGTCGTTAGGATAAGTCACCCCCACAAAACCCCTTCTCTAACCACTCTCTCTCTCTATTTCCCTCTCCCCCTTCTCTCTCCTTGGACGGGCTGTGTCATTAGGATAAGTCCACCCCCCCCCCCCCCCCCCCCCCCTCCCCCCACCTCCACCACCCAGGCCTCCTAACCCTCTAGGCTGCCTCTCTCTACCCCCAGATAGATACCCAGACACAGACAGCCACAGACAGATCAAGGCTAATTATCAGTTTGTCTTCCTGGGCAGCGGGGCATGAAGGAGCCAGCTCCATCCACACTGTCACCCAGAAGAGATGGCTGGCTGCCAGCAGAGAGAAGACACGGCCTGTGCCCCCCTCAAACACTGTACAACACACTAGGGAAGACAGCAGATATACTGTGGGCCATAATGGCACTGTAGAGTGCACACAGTGTGTGTGCCATGATAGTGTATTCCATCATATAGTAGAAATAGAAGAATAGAAAGGGCGTCTCCATTCAAGTCAATGATGGCATAATGGGTGGACTGGCAGCCATGTTGAGTGTACCCATGAGTTTGCCAGTCAAATTGCCAGGGTTGGAGCTTCCAAGCCCGTTCTATTCATTTTATTTCTATGGTGCCAACTGCCAAGCTAAAGTAGGCAAGATGAACACAGTCCTGTAGTATAGACCAAATTGGACGGTTTTCCGGGAGACATTAAGCCAAGTCCTGGACTAAAAAGTATGCTCAATTGAAAGTGCTTTTTAATCCAGGAATAGGCTTAATCTGTGTTTGGGAAACCTTCCCAAAGTGTCCTATATGCTACAGTACTTTTTAAATGTTTATATGTAGTAAAATAAACAGCATGGGACAGGGAACTTGCTGAGTGTGCAACAGCGTGCAACAGTCACAATCTTCCCCACCATTTCTCCCCAGCAGTGGCCCGGCCAGAAAAACAAGGTAGTGATGCAAAGCAAAATATGAAAAATTCCTCTTTAACCTGATGTATTGATGTTGTTTTGTAAGATCCAGGATGCTATATCGCTGTAAAGTTTATGTCCTGGTGGGGGCTGTTTTTATTTTTTCTATTGAACATTACGTTGGAGGCCTCTGGTTGGAGAACATTTGTCATGCAGTCTCTGCCCTTAAAAGACATGTGTGCTGGGCTAATTCATGTCCTCCCTCTCTCTCTCTCTCTGCCTCTCTCTCTGTCTCTCTCTGCCTCTTTCTCTCCCTGCCTCTGTCCCTCTCTCTCTATCTCTCTCTCCCAATCTCCCTTTGCCTCTCTCTCCTCTCGCTCTAGAACTCTCCTCAATGTACCCCAGACAAAATAAGTCATCAGAAATTAAGTCATCAGAAAAATCTTTACCGCTCCACAAGATGAACACTTTTGTGGCCTTTAATGATATTTTCCCTAAGTTCAGCAGTGTGTACTAAAATATCATGAGTTTGGAAACCAAAAGGGGGTCTGTCTGAGGGTCTGTGGCACAACAACATATGTCAAAAACCTAGGCTGCATCTGAAATGGCACCCTATTCCCTATATACTGCACTACTTTTGACCGTCAAAAGTAAGGCACTATATAATATAGTGCCATTTTGGACGCCTCCATAATCAAAACAGGTAATGGGAAATATGGAAATAAATCAAGAATACAGTGCTTCAATATTGGAATCGACTCACAACTTGGACATTTCCCATGCACGTGCAGTCCGTCTGCATCTTAATCTACTTCCTCTCTTCTTATCTCTATTAAATATTTCCCTCAATTTAGGAATCTTAGGTTGACCTCTCGATGATGGTCTGCGGTTTTAATTAATCAAGTCAGGCTGTGGTTTTAGTTTGGGAATCAATTTGGAACCCTCCCACATTCTGTCTTTCTTCTTTCTAGGCTACAGATGAAACATGTTCAATATGTTCAGTGACTGGAAGTCGAAGTTGCAAAACGCTGAACATTGCATTTTCTGGCAGCTGATTAAAGGGGTAGTCAGCAGGGGAAACGACTCGTCTGTGAATGACAGGTCTGGTCTGGTCCTTTTTCTATTGGCCATGACCGAGGAGAGAGTTGTCGAGCGTAGATACAGGGTGTAAGGACGGGACATGGACGCACACCTGCGTCGACTGGAGCAGAAGACGTTATGACGTGCGAAACACATCCAGAACAGTTGAGATATTTCCATAGACTTGCAATTAGCTATTGTAATTGTTGGTAAGGGTTGTTATAACCCGACATGGTTGTGAACTATTACCATTTACAATATCCTCCTGAAACCTTTGGGAAAATCATTTGTCTTTTTTCTTTTTTTAATAATATTTTTCTTTTTTTAAATGTTATTTATCATGTATTGTAAGTGTAAAATTGTCCTCTGTAGTGGTCATTAAGTAGTAAATATGAAAACATTTACATTACAGTCAATGGGTACAGTCAATGGGTACAGTCAATGGGTACAGTAGGTGAAAAACAAGGTTGCGGCATCCGGGTGCCCACTAGACAGGACATTTCTTGATAAGCTCTTAGTTAGCGCTCATTTAATGTGAAAACAATATTACATAGTCCTGACAACTCACTTAACTATTCCTGAGATATTCACTTAATAGAAACAATTTGAATATCAAACTCATAAGAATGATCATAAATAATTACGCACACTTCTTTTCAAATGTCCATAAAATGTGCTAATTTTGACGGCAGACATTTTTCAAGAACCAGAAAGATAAGGTTGTGAAAGTCACACCCCATATCATTGAAAAACCCAGAATATCCTCTCAAAGGGACAACAGGACTGAATACAGTGGATTGTATGGCCTCAGAGATATGGACCAAGAACTAATGTCTACTAGAGAGGACAAAAATGAATTGCTGGGCCTCAGGAGGATATGACTAAAATGGAAAATGACTTTCAGGAGCAACAGTAACATTTCTCTCTACATGATATCTTGTGTTATGCAGAGTTTCTCCAAAACAACTTATCTCGCGAGCCGTACGTACGACACAATCATTATCTTTGGCTAGGCGGATTAAGGAAGAGGCTGAGGGACACTATTCTCAGAGCTGGCCAACGTTCTATCCTGCTTCCTCCGTCCCATTACAAATGATGTCCCTCCCGGTCTCAGAGGGAAGAGGAGAAAAGTTCACGACGAGATGAAGGAGAAGACGTTCCTCCTGTTCTGAGACGTACTGGCTTGTTTATTGTAAGAGGTTGACTCTAGGCCCGTGCCAGAGTTCTGCACATTTGTTTATCTGTGGCACTTATTTTCAAATGGCTTCCTGGTCTTGAGATATGGATGTAAACAGAGAGTGGAGAGAATGCCGGTAATTGAAGAAGACATTTCTCTGTGTGCCTAACAGTGATAAGAGAGCTGGAGTTGAAAAGAGAAAGAAGGAGAGAGAGAGGGAGAGAGAGAGAGAGAGAGAGAGGAGAGATGAGAGAGAGAGAGAGAGAGAGAGAGAGAGAGAGAGAGAGAGAGAGAGAGAGATGAGAGAGAGAGAGAGAGAGAGAGAGAGAGAGAGAGAGAGAGAGAGAGAGAGAGAGATAGCGCGAGAGAGAGAGAGTGAGAGAGCATTTGGATAACAAGTTCCCTGATTCCCAAGACGAGAAAACTGATTAGTAAAAGAAAAATCTCTGTCAAATAAATGTCCTGGCTATTTATCTCATATATACGTGACACATGGCCTGGCTAACAATGGCAAACACAAGTTTGTTTTCAAGGCCTCGCTCGATAGGCGTATGGAGAATCTATTGATTAATGACTGATTTTGCATACATCAAAAATACATTGTAAATAAAAATAGATAAGGACGGGTTTTATGTTTAGCACCTCTACAATGTTGTACAATTTTATTTTATATTCAGTGTTTCTCCTGTTTTCTTTACAGCTGGGTTAGACCACATTTTCTGGCTGTCTACATTAATTAAATGAAGTCAAATAAAATATATGATTTCATTAAATGGTATATAGCTTCAGTATGCCATGAGAGGCTTAGCCTGCGTACATCTAGCAACTTGTAAAGTTGTTGATCTCTGTCAACATATTGTGGTGCCCTAACGTCTAAGTATTTGTGGTAACACTCGATAAAAAAAGAAAGGGTTGGCATTTGGAAACACATTGGTATGGTCAATTTCAAAGTGGAGAGGTCCTTAAGACATGCTAAAACTTGAGTACATTCTTCCGAGGGCCAGTCACGTTCCCCTGATCTTTGAATGAGAGTGGGTCTTAAATTCCAGACCAAAAGAAAGAAACGAATAAAAACGCAATTGTATTTGAGCACAAACACCTGACTATCTGCCAGCCACATGTGTCATCAATAAAAGCCTTGTGTGTGTGTGTGTATGTGTGTGCGCGTGCGTGTGTGTCAGCTATACTAAGAAGGCTAAGTGAAGCTTGTGTACGCTCATATGACTCACAGTTCACAGGCCTGGCCTTGCTCTGTACTACAAAACAGTGGACCTCTCTACCAATAACAACATGCTAGGAAAAGTAAATAGGGTGAATTCAGAAAGAGTGAGACATTATATAAATGCGGACGCGTTTATTTCTTGGTCTAACAAGAGAAAATCTCAATTATTGTTCCTAAGCCCTTGCTTAGTAACAATAATAACAATAAACCACATGATCAAATTTACATCACTTGATTGGTGTGTCCTTCAAACAGGAAGCTCACCCGGCGAAGCACACAGTAAGATCAGTGACATAGCTTTTTTTCAGTTTTGATTTTAAGGTTATAAAACTGTCATAAATAATTAACTGTGCCAAATTGTGATGTAAATGTAAATACTATGTACTGGTGCATCAAAATACATACAAAAAGTTGCCAATATTATGTTAAAATTGTGTAATTCAGTAATGTTTAGTTGTTGTCCCGCTTTTCCAACCATAGCAGGCTAAAGTAGGACAGTATGGAGTAGCTAAATTGGGACAGTCTTATAGGCTTTTCCAATGGAGGAAAGAGATCCAGTTTACATTAGGGACCCCCTGTACTTAGGTTAGGCAGGGCTCTGGTTCTTCTAGTACTATATCCTGTTCATTGTTTTCTTGTAGTACTGTTATTAGTACTGTTATTTGACTAAATTCAGAAAAAGTGGGACACTTTTTGCATTCTGTAATCTCTTCAGAGATCTATCCAACATATTAGCCCAAAACATGATACATTTCTGAAATCCTCAGATGTTTCTTAATCACATAAAATTGAATGTAATTGTCATTGGGGTACAATTAGGACTATAATAATGGTGTCCCAGTTTATCTAACCTGCTGTCCCAGGACACCAAATGCAAACTGAAAATATGGTTTTGACTCGGTGTACACAAATGAGTGTGTCATGCCTCCTGTCAATATGATATTAACGTTTGTTGTTTTTTGTGTGATTAGGACACATCTTGAGGATTTCAGAAATGTATCATGTGTTGAGCTAATATGTTGGAGAAATGTCAAAAGAGGTTACAGAAGACGGAAATGTAAAAAGTGTTCCACTTATTCCGAATTCACCCTATAGTAGAAGGAAGCGCTACGCTCAATGATGGTGACATATTTTGGCATTTGTCCCCTTAGCTATATAGCTAACAATAATGTGTTCAAGATGACATGGCGTCAGGTAGGCAAAAACAAGCTTGATGGATTTGTATGGTGGAACATACTTACAGATGTAGGATCTTAATTTGATCACCCTGATGCAGGAGAACTGTCATGCAATGCAGGGCATTTAAAACGTGTAGTGTATTTAACTTGTAGTGTATCTAAAGTTTGTAATTTCCACTTTGAGATTACAGATTTGATTTTCCCTTTCAGGAAATGTATCAACCCCTACAAAAATGTCCAGTAATTATAATCCACATGATATTTCACATTTCCTGTTGCTGCAGGATTCCTTTCCTGCTGTAGCAAACTGGCTCAAATGAAGATCCTACATCTGTAATGACTGTAGCTAGCCCACAATAGACCTTCTCCATATGCAGTAGTAGGACCTCTTATGGTAATAAAATTTTGACATCACTCTATTTATTGTGCATTTCTGAGTGTGGAAGAAAACGTGGCTAAATATTGCAAAATAATTGCAGTTGGAAGAACATAAAGGCACTTTTGAAACTACAAAAACAAACGGACAAACAAATATTTTGTGGGGAACAAAGCTTGGTGTGTGTGTGTGGCAATAGGATCAGTGAGGAGGCACTTTATTATTCCAATGTGTAATGATAAACAATTGAATTGTTTAACGAGAGATTAAAGTTGGCGTATCCTTTCTAATTCTTTGATTAGGTTATTGTGGTTAACCACCATCACGTTTGGAGTATTGCAGTTTCTGAGTGGTTGGACTGCCACCAGCTCAGCCTAAAATAACTCAGTGTGCTTTTGTTTAATGGAACAATAAAACAAGTTTGTTTTTGTTTTAATCAACAAAATATTGTAACCCATAAAACAACAATTATTTATGAAACAACTTTAGCTTTTTAAGACACGTTGCATCAACTTCCTTCTTCTGTGATGACAACTCCAAAAGAACTGTCAGTTTGTTATCTTTCGAGTTCCAACATCCTGAGAACTTTTAATACTTTTAAGATGAGTTTCAAAACAAAACATATCTTAACTTTCCCCTCACAAATGATGAAGGCAACGCTTTGAATCTATTGTGCTATTCTATTGGAACAACTCCTGGAAAAGGGAATGCAGACGTTTAGACATAAACACCGCAAGTGTTAGGAATTTGGGATGATTCTGAAGGCGAGTGGGATCGTAAAATATACATCAAACGCTTGTGGTTTTTGTAAACTGTGTCATAATATTAAATATCCTCTCATAAATCATTAAGGAATGATGGATGTCCTGTTTCGTCTGTTTTGTTGTCGATCCATTTGCTTTTGTGGGCCCTCAAATGCTATAGGAGCTTTTAAACAGCTCTGAAATCTGATGACTGCCTTATCTTTGTAAGTAAAGGTATTGGTTGGGCACTTTCAATACAGGACTTGAGTATTTGGATCGATGGGTTGACTACAATAGCCTAGGCTGTAGTTTGCTGTAGTTTATGGTGGGTGTTTCCACTGTCTTAACATCGTTTTATGTTGCACAGTTAAAATGGAACAGTTTACATCCAGTCCATACAGATGTATCTGTTAACATCATTTTCCTACATTCCTTTACCCATATGGAAACCACGCACTGCCTAACTTAGGCAAAAGTATATTCTTAAAGACTAGGGCCGCCCTGCTTACACCCACACAGTCTTCTGATCATGACTAGCATGCATGGGGACCGTATGTGTGTGAGGCAGAAATACATTGGAATGCCCCTGTTGAACATGATACCAGATATGATTAGGTATTACAATGTTTCATATTTCACCACCAATCCTTGGACAGAGCTGCTGAGCGATGAGGATTGGTGGACCTATTGAATCGCTGGTGTCCTGGCAAGGGGAGGAGTTTACAGGAGTGGATATCAAATTCTGAAATAGCATGCACACACACACACATGGTTGTGCAAATGGGTGTGCATTCATACACACACACACACAAACACACACACACACTTACACACTACATCAAATGTCGGAGTGGACAAGTCAGATTTGAAATAAAACACTTCTGATACTCCTCTGCCAACACGTCACTAACACCTGAATCAAGTCAGTGATGGTAGTTCCCACAGTAATCACTCATCCCTACTCCCAAAGGTTCAACGGTTATCTACTGTATGTACAAGACATCTTATCCATCTTTTCCTCTGACACGTTAGTTAGTTTTCACATCACACACACGCGTGACCTGATGGTTCTTTCTGACAGTTTGAAAAGTGCTGCTTTTAGGCCAGACTCCAGGACTTTGCGAGTTCAAAGGCCTGAGGAAAGAATGTCTAGCATTCGCCCAAATAATGTACTAATGGGGCGTAGTGTTGCTCTCCACCCTCTGATTCATGTTCAAGTTACTACACTTTCAACTGGCTTCATTGTGATACCTGTTTCAATTCCACCATTCATCATTCCAATTCTGCGTCCCCATTAATAATCCTGAGGAAATGATGATGTGATAAACCGGAATGGATCACTTTTTAATTCCCTCGGTATCTTTCTCAGGTGTCAACATAAATACTCACAGTTCCTCACTGCCAAAGGTTTACAGTGATTTTGTCTAAATGATGACTTGGACTGTACATCGCCATGGTCCAGAGAGAGAGAGAGGACTGCTCTGTCGAAAGCATGGTGGAAACTTTTCATCTTTAATACCATCCATCCATTGTTGGGGAGGGAGGGAGGAATGCTTGGGGAAGCACTCTTATGAGCTATGTGTTATTGATGCTGTGCCAAAGTGTATCCTGAGTACATTTACAATATATTTTTTCCGACCCCATCCCCTTGCCAAATTGCCACTAAACCTAGAATCATTCATTAGGGGGTAGGGAGGAGGTGGTGCTGGGGGGGGGGGGTTAGGGTGTCGGAGGAGCAATGCCATTTTGAGTGTGATTTCTGTAGCGCGGTCCGCGGTGTGCGTGAAGGAACATTGTTTCATCCCTCATGGGGGTGTCACTCTCAACCTCTCATATAGACACTTTTAGCAACACACACAAACACACACACACACACACAGTGTCTTGGGAAGACCTGGAGCTTTGCCATGACTCACATTACCGTGAGGCGCTAGCCTAACTCCCTCCCCGGCAACACTCATCGTGTTTCTGACAGATTCGGACTATTAAAGCATAGAAATAAAGTCCGGTGTGTAATTTGTTTCTTCCCAACATCACATGAAATGCCAATGGAAGTATATGGCAAATTTATAGTAAGAACACTAAAACTGCCACAGGGTGCTTATACAAATGAAGGCACTATCCATCATCTGAGGTGCACTAAAGGGTTGCGACCCAAATGGCACCCTATTCCCTATTTAGTGCACTACTTTTGACCAGGGCCCATGGGACTCAGGTCAGAAATAGTGCACTATATAGGGAATAGGGTGCCATTTGTGACATATCCATAGAGAAGATTGCTGGGCATCAGACTGCTGCCTAATATAGAAAAGCTGTGTGTTATTCCCTTCAGGCTGACTTCAAATGGAAAGAGGACATCGCAGTTCAGTTCACATTAAATATTGCCGCTGAGAAATGATCTGGCGGCCGGCCAGCTTCTAAGAAGTGTTAACGTTGGCACTTCCACTGTGTACATTTCCAGTAAATTGTTTTAGTGTTTATTTGACGGGATATGTGCCGGAGGATTGATGGATGGGATATTCAGACATCTTCATCTTCCTCTCTCTCTCTCTCCCTTCATCCCCCCCCGGCCCCATCTTACCTTTTTCAGTCATATTGTTGACTCAGGGGAAAGAGGGACTTGTGTGTGTGTATGTCTGCTTAGGTGTTTCTGCCTGGGTGTGCGCGTGCCTGCCTGTGCGAGTGTGTGTGTGTTAATGCTGTAGCACTTGAGGAGATGTGTGAGGCTCGGTTGTTCCCTGAATAGACCCCGTGTCATTAGGTACCAGACGGAGTGCCAAGAGCAGCTGAGGTGAGAGCAGCACTCTACCACTCTACTGACACTCTTCTCTCTCTCTCTCTCTCTCTCTCTCTGTCTCTGTCTCTGTCTCTCTGTATCTCTGTATCTCTCTCTCTCTCTCTCTCTCTCTCTCTCTCTCTCTCTCTCTCTCTCTCTCTCTCTCTCTCTCTCTCTCTCTCTCTCTCTCTCTCTCTCTCTCTCTCTCTCTCTCTCTCTCTCTCTCTCTCTCTCTCTTCTCTCTCTCTCTCTCTCTCTCTCTCTCTCTCTCTCTCTCTCTCTCTCTCTCTCTCTCTCTCTCTCTCTCTCTCTCTCTCTCTCTCTCTCTCTCTCTCTCTCTCTCTCTCTCTCTCTCTCTCTCTCTCTCTCTCTCTCTACACAGTGGCAGCTACTAGACCTGTGCACTAATCATTGTATGATACCAGACCTCAGAGTACTTGCTTTTTCCCTATATGATTAATGATTATTAATGATGATTTATGGTGCTTTGGTCAAACTTGCTGGATTGTTGCAGAAAGCATATACAATGAGCAGAAAGAGTAGTAGTCTAGTAGTCAGATTGTCCTGGAAGATTGACCTTGAAAACAGGCGCCGTTGTTTCCAGGTGCACAAGGCTTTTCTCAGACCTGAGGTTCTCAATCCTCCAATGGATAGAGGCAATGCTCAGAAAATATCACACTCTGTCTTTTCATCACCAAGATTATGAGTAAAATGGGTCCACTAAACTGTGGTGAGAAATCATGAGAACTAGGCTATACGGCACTTGTATTATAAACTGGCATGTATGGCAGAGAATAGCACCTGGTACCAACATGGCCGCCTACAGTTGACTTTCCAAAACAGTAGTTGGCCTACGCTGACTATGACCTGTGATTTTATTTTATTTATTTTATTTAACCTTTATTTGACTGATTCTTTGACGACCCTCTCTTTCATCTTTCTGTTGTCCTCCTGTTTACTGATGTTAACAGATGGAAAATACCGCCCTTTAAAACAGCCAATTACCAGGGAAATACTTCACTGTCATCCACGCACATAGAAGGCCATGGTAGACTGAATTTCTTCCCCTTTCAAAACAAGAAGTAAGAAATGGGCCGTTCACAGCACCTTTGTCTTTGGTTGGATGTTATCTGTATCTATTTTTGTCGTACAGTTTTAAGTTTAATAAAGTTTTTCAATTTAATTACAATGTTTAACACTGTGACACCTTGAAACACCTTTATCATTGATAGTAACGTTATACAGTATATCTTGTCAACATCAAAGCCATTGAGATTCCTTCCTCAAACAACAAAATAATTGCTGTTACAGCTATGGTTCCACTATTTCTAACAAATTATACTACTGTTTATCCATGTAGCACTTAAGGGAAGAACTTTACAACATTTCAGCTCATCATCCCTCGACTTGTACAGACAAACACAGCCCGGAGTAGCTATTGTCTATGATTTTTACACTAGTGTCTGTGATCTCTGCAGACATCACAACTCGTCTAGAAGCTAGTTTTACAAGGACGGTCTGTTTCTCCCTCAACTTCACTAACACCAAAGGGAGGAGGGTCTCTCCTTCCGTTCTCTCCCCCGTGCAGCCCTGAGGTTCTCACCACTGAGGATGTCTTTTTTATGGCTTGTTATCCTTTCTCTAAATCTCTCTAACACCATTACATAACTTGGGCCGAGGTAATGTACACAATAATGGGGGAGACGGGTGTAAATCCATCAGGTGGCCGTAAATTCACGCCTGGCACTTTTGTGTGCACGGATTACACTGCTCTGGGCTGGGCGATAATGTCTGGATGGCTGAACATGCACATACACACACAGAAACACACACACACATATGCACACACAGAAACACAAATACACATGCACATAAACACACATAAAAACACACACATACACACACATATTTAAACCTTTATTTGTATTAATAAAATATGAAAAATGTGTTGCATACCCGACCTAAAATATGCATTTTTATATTTTGTATATAATTACTGAATTATATACTGAATTATACTGAACAAAACTATAATATATATGAGCTGAAATAAAATATCCCAGAAATTTTCCATATGCACAAAAAGCTTATTTCTCTCAAATTTTGTGCACAAAATTGTTTACATCCCTGTTAGTGAGCATTTCTACTTTGCCAAGATAATCCATCCACCTGACAGGTGTGGTATATCAAGAAGCTGATTAAACAGCACGATCATTACACAGGTGCACCTTGTGCTGAGGACAATAAAAGGCCAGTAAAAAATGTGCAGTTTTGTCACACAACACAATGCCACAGAGGTCTCACGTTTTGAGGGAGTGTGTAATTGAGGGAGTGTGCTGACTGCAGGAATGTCCACCAAAGCTGTTGCCAGAGAATTGAATGTTCATTTCTCTACCATAAGCCGCCTCCAACGTCGTTTTAGAGAATTTGGCAGTACGTCCAACCGGTCTCACAACCGCAGACCACA
>NW_028164099.1:0-1000 GCF_964263955.1 Coregonus lavaretus
TCTTCAAGCTCTGCCAAATTGATTGTTGTTCATTGCTAGACAACCATTTTCAGGACTTGCCATAGATTTTCAAGTTGATTTAAGTCAAAACTGTAACTCAGCCACTCAGGAACATTCACTGTCTTCTTGGTAAGCAACTCCAGTGTAGATTTGCCCTTGGTTTTAGGTTATTGTCCTGTTGAAAAGTGAATTCATCTCCCAGTGTCTGTTAAAAAACAGACTGAACCAGGTTTTCCTCTAGGATTTTGCTTGTGCTTGGCTCCATTCTGTTTCTTTTTTTTATCCTGAAAGATTCCCCAGTCCTTAAAGATTACAAGCATACCCATAACATGATGCAGCCACCACTATGCTTGAAAATATGGTGAGTGGTAGTCAGTAATGTGTTGTATTAGATTTGCCCCAAACATAACACTTTGTATTCAGGACAAAAAGTGAATTGCTGTATTACTTGTATTATTTGCCTTGTTGCAAACAGGATGCATGTTTTGTCATATTTGTGGGGGTCGGCAGGTAGCTTAGTGGGTAAGAGCGTTGTGCCAGTAACCGAAAGGTCGCTGGTTCTAATCCCCGAGCCGACTAGGTGAAAAATCTGTCGATGTGCCCTTAAGCAAGGCACCTAATTGCTCCTGTAAGTCGCTCTGGATAAGAGCGTCTGCTAAATGACTAAAATGTAAAATGTGTTCTGTACAGGCTTCCTTCATTTCACCCTGTCAATTAGGTTCGTGTTTTGGAGTAACTACAATGTTGTTGATCCATCCTCAGTTCTCTCCTGTCACAGCCATTAAACTCTGTAACTGTTTTAAAGTCACCATTGGCCTCATGGTGAAATCCCTGAGTGGTTTCCTTCCTCTCCAGCAACTGAGTTAGGAAAGATGCCTGTATCTTTGTAGTGACTGGGTGTATTGGAACACCATCTAAAGTGTAATTAATGACTTCAACATGCTCAAAGGGATATTCAATGTCTGCTTTTTCTTCTACCAATAGGTGCCCTTCTTTGCGA